>NW_028270159.1:14447935-14747935 GCF_037043375.1 Chiloscyllium plagiosum | reverse complement strand
GACCCTGTGCTCAGCTAGTGTTGGTAAACACCACAAATTAATACTCAGTTAAGGTCCTTGCCCCTGGCCAAGAGTCAGTGATTCATAAGACCATCTGGAGCAGAAGTAGACCATTCAGGCCCTTCAGCTTGCTTCACAATTCGATAAGATCATGACTGGTCTGATTGTGGCCTCAGCTCCACCTCCCTGCCTATTCTTGATACCTTCTGACTCCCTCGTTAGCCAAGAATCTATATTCCTCTGCCTTAAAAATAATTAATGACACACTTCTCTCTGGGGAAAAGAATTTCTGAAAAATGACTATCTGTGAAGAAATGAATTTCTCCTTATCTCTGGTTCAATGGAAGACCCCTTTTGTTTAAATTGTGTCTGCAGGTCTTGTCTTTCTCGCAAGACAATATTTTCTCTTTCAATAAGATCACCTAAACTCAATGGATACAGGCCCAATCTGGCCAACGTTTCCTCATACAATAACTTTCTCATGCCCTGAATCAGTTAAGTGAAATTCCTATGAGCTGCTTCCAGTGCAATTATGCCCTTTCTAAAATAAGGTGACCAAAACCGTACAGAGTATTTACTGTGTGATCTAAGCAACGCTGGAAGGCTGCCAGCTGTCGTTGGACATGTCTTACCCACTTCCAATTGTTCAGCCCCCAGCCTTCCACTATTGGTTTTCTGACCTGCCCACTGTCATGGTGCCTTTTGTTTCCATGGCAACTGAAAAGTAAGCAGACCCTTTATTATCGAATTGGATAATTCTTTACTGTCAGACAAATACCCTTTCCTTCTCTCCACCATCTGTAACACCACCCTCTGTAAGTTCCTCGCCATGCCACGCACCACCCTGACTTGGAAATATATCGCTGTTCCTTTCCAGTGTCGTTGGGTCAAGATCCTGGAATTGGCTGCATAATGGCCTTGTGGGTCAACCCACAGCAGGTGGATTGCAGCAGTTCAAGAAGGCAGCTCACTCCCGCCTTCTCAAGGGGCAACTTGGAATGAGGTGGGACTGCAAAGTGTATGAGAGATTTTATTTCACTCAACGATGCCATAATGCACCATAATCTGTCAGTGAGGTGGAAACCGATTCAATATCAACTTTCAAAAGGGGTATTGACCATGATATGTGAAAAGTATAACTCTGCAGGGTTATGAGAAAGAGAGAGGTAAGTGGAACCATTGGATAAGTCCATCAAAAAGCCAGCACAGGAATGATGGGCCAAATGACTTCTCCATTGCTGTATGATTCAATGGTTCTCCCACTAATGCAGAAGCACCCCTCCTATCAGGTGGTAATCTGTTAAGATAGTGTTATATTTATGATATGTGCTCTCTTCTTCCTTTTGCTCCCAAACTCTTTGCTGGGTACAGTTCCAGCAACACCCCCTGAGTAAGGCTCTCCTGGGTCTTTAATATCTGAATTTAGACAGTCTGGGCTATTGCTAAACAATGGGGACATTGTAGACAATGATCATATCTAGAAACCACACAGATCTGGTTTATTGCAGGGTCACTGGGGATGAATTGGGGGCCAGGAAACCAGGTACTGATGTTACTGCATTAATGAAGGAAGCCAAAGGAGTAGGAAAGATTTCCCCTGTGCGCTGTTTGCAATGAAATTAGAGACCTATTCTTAATAAGTAGGTTTACCAGTTCATTATACATTAAACACTGGAGGGAACAGCTCTCCTGGTGTTCATTAAAAAGGGCTCTCTCTGCCTTATATTGAACCCAGGTCCCTCAATAATGTGTCTGAAATGCTGGGATTATACTGTACCCAGGACTGAAGCCTGTACCACCGAGAACAACACAGATACTGGTAAATGGTTAATGTGTGAATCTGAGAGCAGAGGCAACGAGTTGTTGCAACAGCTAAGGGCAGAACGTGAAACTGGGGCCTTTAACCACTTGCAGAAACAAATTTTTGACGTTTAAAAAAAGCGTTTCTTAAATGGTGAGGTGGGAGGGAAGGGGATTAAAATTGGAAGATCTAATTTAGTTTTGACAGTTCAAAAATTGAATTGAGTTGTCAAAACTGGTGAAGGCAGCAGTAGAAAAAAATGATTTCATGTCCTGCTGGGTCTAAATATTCAAGAGAAGGCCTGGTTTGCCCTTCTTGGGTTTCAGGTTTTCTTTACACTAGTGCCTGCTGATAGTTTTTTTGATTCTCTCCCTTTTTCTTTTTTTTAACAAATAGCCCAATTACAGCCATCCCCATGGTGATAATCACAGATGTTTTCCAGTATTTTTCTGGCTTTTTTTGGACAACAGCAACTTCACTTTTAACATGATAAAGGCGCTGGCTTTCAAATCTCTTGACGATTATACTGTGTCTCGCTGAGCGAGTGAGTAATAGGTAAATTGGTTTTCTTGTGCAATCATTAGAATATCGCCTGACAGAGTTATACCTCCGTGTTCCGGTTGTAATCACATCTTGTGATGTTTCCACATTTAAGCTACAGAAAGGAATAATTAAACAGAATCCGTCAAGTGTATTTGACAGACCAAAGGGGGGTGAAATTGGTCTCTGCCAGCAGTATGAAACAAGCTCAGAGTGAATTGGCAGATGAATTTTCACCACACCAGTTTTATTTTCCATTGACTTGGAGAATATCACCAAGATTTTTATTATCAACCCAAGCAAAATTGACAATGCGATGAGGAAATAAGCCTGGAGAAAGAGTTTGAACCAGTCTTCTCAAAAGAAGATTGAGTTCAGTTAAAAAAAAAAGACTGTTAATTCAATGTGTGCTGGTTTCATATTAGTCATGTCGACCAATTTCACTTCCCTTACCCCCTTTAATCTCTTGCAAGCACAAAATCACGCTCACACGCAAATATACAGACTCACAGACAGATATGCGAAAACTCACCCACACAGAGACTCACTCTTACATAGGCACATGCACACGAACTTACACAGTCAAACATTCATAGATTCACACACGAATACACACAAACACAGCCATACAAACACATATCTACACACAGGCTATATGCTGACTCACATGCATAAAGAAACATACAAACATAGGCAAACACAGACTCACTCCTATATAGCCTAGCTGAAAATGTGTTGCTGAAAAGCGCAGCAGGTCAGGCAGCATCCAAGGAACAGGAGAATCGACGTTTCGGGCATAAGCCCTTGCCTGACCTGCTGCGCTTTTCCAGCAACACATTTTCAGCTCTGATCTCCAGCATCTGCAGCCCCCACTTTCTCTCCTATATAGCCTAGGTCATACACAGACTCACACATACATGCACAAATATACATGCATTCTCACATATACACAAATGAACATACTCAGAGATTCACACATACACAAGTATATACACAGACGCAAACATGCGCACAGAAACATACACATGGACTCTGCATTTACTTCTGGTCTACTTGTATTAAGCCTCACAAGAGATTCATGGGAAGACAATAGTAATGCTGTCTGGATGTCCTCAAAGTATCTTTGAAGAGATTAAGCATCCCCAAAGTCAAGTCAAATCACAAGATATGATCGCAGTCAGAACACAGAGGTATAACCCTGTCAGGCAATGTCCGAAAGAACGCACAAGAAGACCAATTTGTCCAGCACTCACTCACTCAGTGAGGGAATCCCTGATTTGTAGCTGATCTAAATGGATAAGGTATAATTGGAAAGGCACCAAATGCATCAAGAGACTTTGTCAGGAACAGGCTGAGATGAATGGAGACATTGGAGACATTTGAGCACATGCATTCAAACAAGCCATCGACCCCACCTTGCAAGCACCAGCTGCCCTGTATGTGGCAGAATCTGTAGGTGGACTCATCCCAACTCCCAAGCCCATCAAAGTGGAATGGAAGCAATTTGCCCTTAAGCCTGAGGGAATGCCTAAGGGAAACAAAACTTGTACTGAGCAGTCTCAATCAAACAGAGTCTTTCTAGATTGGATTGAAAAGGAATTGTCCAGGTTCCCAGCCTTCAAACATATCCAGCAACTGCACATTGCAAAGTGTTTATGTGTCTGGGCTTCTTGTATTGTGGTGTTCTCTCCTTTGAGTGATGGTTGTGGATTCAAGTTGCATCCCTACCTCTTCAGACTAACAGGACTAAGGAACTGTTGGGGACATGCTTCCTGTTGCATAAGGTACTAGTTCCAAGAGGGTTAATGTTGGAGACTGCATTAAGATCCACCCAATCTGATGATGTCATAAGATCTTGGATGAGGGAATGAGATCCTGTTGGAATCAAATGTATCATCATTGTGTTCTGACCGTCTCTGTTATTACATCCAACTAGCCAATGTAATGTGCCTATTGCCACTGTGCAATAAATGATATCTTGCTGATACATGCTTCTTATTAAGACTTATAAGTGATTTATCCTCTAACACTGTTAACTAAATAGGACTTTAGATTTGATATAGAAAGAAGGATTGAGGGCAACTATTAGTTGGAAGCGATTGGTTCTGCAACATATATAAGGCTGTAGCCAAAGAACTTTATTTGAAAAATTGTGGAAAAATTCCCAGCTGGTAGGACAGAGATACCATTCAGAATTGAATGCTTTAAAATAATTTTGAAAAATTGCATTGGCGTATTGCATATTTTAAAAGCTGCTAATCTAAGAAAAAATAAACAACATTTCCACTTGTGGAAGAAACAGTCTTCTAAAATGAAGATTAATTCAGCTTTAACTTCACTCTCTGCAACTGGATCCTCAGTTTCCTGACTCACAGGCCACAATCAGTGAAGATTGGGGACAATATTTCATCTTCACTAACACTCAACACTAGAGCTCCCTGCTGTACTCACTGTAAACCCATGACTGTGTTGCCAAATATCAGACTATTTAGAAGTTCGCTGATGACACCACCATAGTTGGTTGAATCTCAGATGGCAATGAAACAGACTACAGACGGGAGGTGGAAGACCTGGAAAAATGATGCACTGAGAACAACCTAGCTCTCAATGCTGGCAAAACCAAGGAACTCATTATTGTCTTTCAGCGGGATGTTATTCATACCCCCCCCTACACATTAACAGCACAGACATGGGATGAGTGGAGAGTGTCAAACTCCTGAGCGTGGTCATCCACAACAAGCTTTCTTGGACTCTTCATGTGGACGCATTGGTTACAAAGGCCCAAAAACGTCTCTCCTTCCTCAGGCAGCTGAGGAGATTTGGCATGACGGCGAATACCTTTGCCAACTTTTATAGGTGCGCCATCGAGAGCATTCTGTCTGGATGTATCACTACCTGGTATGGCAACTGTATTATTCAAGATCAGAGATGGTTACAGAGAGTGGTGAACTCAGTCCAGACAATCACAAAGGCCAACCTCCCATCTATAGAATCCATCTTCCAGGCCCGCTGTCAAGGAAAGGCCACCAACATTCTCAAAGATCCATCCCACCCAGACAATGTTTTTCTACAACCTCTACCATCAGGGAGAAGGTACAGAAGCCTGAACACATGCACCAGCCGGTTTTGAAACAGTTTCTGTCCTACTGTTGTTAGAGTACTGAAAGGACTCACAAACTCTTAATATTCACCTGTACCTGAGTTTTTGTCTTTGCCACTCTTTACTTATTATTTACTTACCTATGCTACTTAACTCTGTGATCTGCCTGCATTGCTCGCAAGACATAGCTTTTCACTGTCTCTCGGTACACATGACAATAAATTCAATTCAATTTAACTCAATAAAGGATTAAAGGCTTTAAGTCTAAAAGTACAGCAATATTTAGATTGTGTAAAAGTGGAGAAAACTTGCCTTAAGACACAGAATTTTAAATCTAAATCTCAAGCTGAGAAAGTAAATATACTACTGCATTCGATAGAGCCTATAAGGGATGGTGCTATAAATCACCAAAACATAGAAGAAGATGCAGATGGTTTTGAAGAATTTCAACAAGCTTTTGACAATTATTTTAACCTGAGAACAAATACAATACTTGAAAGGACAAGATGTAACAGAAGAGTTCATTATCCAGAGGAATCCATTGATAGTTTAATTAATAATCCCTACAGATTAGTAGAAGTGTCACTATGCACATTTGAAATAAGGAACATAATTCTTGTTAAAATTATTAATGAGTCTTTTTCACACTATTACAGTCCAAAGAAAACTTAACTTTGGAGAAAGCTATTCAACTAGTGTTGGAGACAAAACTAGAACTAACTAACCAAGAGAAGAAGGATAACCTTAGTACCGGAAAGCAACAGAATCCATCCATTTTATGAGGGCTAAATATTCTAAAGAGAGACATGACAAGTCAACACAAAGATCAGGCCGAAGATCCAATACTAAGAGTCAGTGTCAGTGCTGTGGAACCTAAAGAAAATCTCACAGGCACAGCTAGTAACAAAAAGAATGTTACATCTGTAAAACTATGGGTCACTTCCAGAGATATACAGAAGTAGACACAATGTCTGAGCAGCAAAGAGCCACATGCTTATTCATACAAGCACGTTAATGGAATTAACACCAACAGGAAAGATACTGAGGCATTCCTAGAGGAAATTGGTGAGGCAACTGACTCAAGTATGCCAGACCCTGTCTATGTCAATTGACATTGTGTTAAATTTATGCTTGATACAGGGGAATCTATCACTGTCCTACCAGGTCAAATATCATAGCTGAATAAACAGAAGTTACATGCCATAGAGATTAACCCACATGGTATACATGGAATAAAGGCTCACATTAAAGGTGGGCTGCAAGTAACACTGCAACACAAAGAGTGAAATGGGGTTGAAAATGTATACATAATTCATAATAAATACTGCTCACTTTTGATCCTGCATACATTCATTCATTGATTTCAACATCCTTAACTGAACAGAAGGAGTTCAATTCGTCCCAAGGGAACAGCTTGTCCAGGATTAAACTATTGTCAACCAGCTAGCCAAGGGACAACTGGTGGAAGACGTCTTTTGAGATTCCTAGACTCATGATGGAACCCAAAAAGAAATAAAAGAGTCTATTGAGATTACCTACAATGTTTCATATAGCTGAGTCACCAGCAAGCAAAAGAAGCTCCAGAAACTTAAACCAGGGCAAAAAAGTAACCGATACACCGTATTATAAAAAAAGGATGGCCAGACTAAAGGTCCAGCGAGTTGGCTCAGAATACATACTTTGAGCACCCACAGCATTTCAAAATCATATCTGACTGAAGACTAATGTTTCCAGCTTCCTTTTGGGAAGATATCTTGGAAAGCATACACCATTGACACTTGGCATTGCCTTACATACAACCAAAATTCAGCAATTTGGTGGCTGAGATCAATTTGAAAACTGTCATTACATAGCCCTATTGTCAATGAAGAAAATTCAGATGGCTGAAACCTACAAGATTCCTTGGAATATGTGGGTGGGGAGAAAAGGAATGAGCAGTACAACCCTCTTGTCATATCCTTAACCGAAGCTAATCAGACAACTAAACAGTAATGTGAACAAATTGGTACAGTGGATTTCACTTTCCTATCAAATGATAAGATGATACAAGTTCAAGAGTATTATTTCAATCCTTTCATTTTCAATACATGAATGATCAGTATCAGTACAGAGGCCTGCCTGAGCTCGTCCTCACTTTGAACAATTCTCCGCTAACTCTTCTCACTTTCTTCAAATGGAAGGTATGTCCATGGGTACCGGATGGGCCCCAGTTATGCCTGTCTCTTTGTTGGGTACGTGAACCATTTCTTGTTCCAATCCTACACGGTCTCTCCCTACCACTCGCAGATACATCGATGGCATCATCTGTGCTGCTTCTGTCTCTCATTTGGAGCTGGTAAAATTTATCAATTTTGCTTCCAATTTCCACCATGCTCTCACCTTCCTCTGGTCCTGACTCTTCCCTTCTATTCCTCAACATTTCTGGGAACAGGCTGGCCACCAGATGCACTATAAAGCCACCAACTCCCACAGTTATCTTGACTATACATCCTCGCAATTTGCTTCCCGTAAAGACTCAATTCCATTCTCCAAGTTTCACCAACTTTGTCACTTCTATTCCGATGATTCTACAGCTTCCAAAAGGGGACCTTCAAAATGTCCACCTTCTTCCTCAACTGACAAATTCCCTCTACCACGGTTGACAGGGCCGCCAGCCATGTTCAACCCCACCCCCTCTCTTCCCCCCAAAGCAGGCCCCCCCTTGTCCTCACTTTCCACTCCACAGCATCCATATCTAAGGTAACATAGGCCACCATTTCTGCCACCTCCAGCAGGATGCTGCCACTAGACACATATTCCCCTCCCCTCCCATGTCAGCCTTCTGCATGGACTGTTCCCTCCAGGACACCTTGGTCAACTCATCCTCTGCTCCCAACACCCCTCACAGCCCCACAGCACTTTCCCCTGCAATTGCAGAAGGTGTAACACCTGCCCATTTACTTCCTCCCTCCTCAGTTTCCAAAGCCCCAGACACAGTTCCAGGTGAAGCAGCAATTTACCTGCACATTTCTCAATCTAGTCTACTGTATTCGTTGTTCACAGTGTTATCTCCTCTACACTGGGGAGACAAAATACAGACTGGGTGACTGCTTTGCAGAACACATACATTCTGTCCACAAAGATAACCAAGTTGCATGCCACCTCAAGACAGCATGCTGTTCCATGGCCAATATCTCTGTCTCAGGCTTGCTGCAGTGCTCCAGTGAGTCACAGCATAAGCTGGAAGAACAGCACCTCATTTTCCACTTGGGGACCCTGCAGCCTTCAGGACTCAATATTGAGTTCAATAATTTTAGAACTAAATGTCTTTATTGGTCAGTCAAATGAATATAGGATTTGGGAGGTCGTGTTACAGCTCTACAGGACATTGATGAGGCCACTTATGGAATACTGCATTCAATTCTGGTCTCTCTGCTCTACAAAGGATATTGTGAAACTTGAAAGGTTTCAGAAAAGATTTACAAGGATGTTGCCAGGGATACAGGATTTGAGCTACAAGCAACCTCGATTATCCGAACAAGACAGACTGGGAGTATTTTGTTCAGATAACTGATTGTTCAGATAACAGATAATGTTTTAATGGGATCTTGAGATCTTGTTCAGATAATCCGGCATTTTGGGCATAACCCTTCCTGATGATATTCTCCTGCTCCTCGGATGCTGCCTGGCCTGCTGTGTTTTTCCAGCACCACATTCTCGACTGACTCTGAGCTGGCTGGCCACAGCCAGTGTACTGTGCACTAGTAAATAAAGGGTGACTTGGTGACGGGACCTGGCCTCTGTGCAGTTATTTCATATGTCATGGCAGGTGCAATATAAATGCAGGCTTTTCTCTATCATTTTTGTGTTTCAGCACTTTTGGGAGCCATTGCTGTAAATTAGAGGGATTTTGTTTTCCTTGTGACCCACTCAATTGTGATTTTTCTTTAATTGCCTTCATCAATTGGACCAATCGGTACACTTCCTTATTTTTAATCTGATTTTAGGATTTGTTTATTAGATTACATTACAGCGTGGAAACAGGCCCTTCGGCCCAACAAGTCCACACCGACCCGCCGAAGCGCAACCCACCCATGCCCCTACATTTACCCCTTACCTAACACTACGGGCAATTTAGCATGGCCAATTCACCTGACCTGCACATCTTTCGACTGTGGGTGGAAACCGGAGCACCCGGAGGAAACCCACGCAGACACGGTGAGAATGTGCAAACTCCACACAGTCAGTCGGCTGAGGCGGGAATTGAACCCAAGTCTCAGGCGCTGTGAGGCAGCAGTGCTAACCACTGTGCCACCGTGCCGCCCATACTGAATGCCAATACTGAATAATTTTTTAATGAAGTTTAAATCAGACACAAATAGTTCAATTTTAGGTTCAACACAACCTGAACTTCAACAGGCTGCCTGGTGCAGTTTCTTTCAAACTTGTTGTCCAGTTGAAAATGATCAAATAAAGTTTGTTATAGAAATATGTTCAATTTATTACGTTGGACTGTTCTGAATCACTGATCATTATTGAAGTCCAATTACCCAATGTGCAATATTGTCAGGAAAGGCTATCTTTGAGAGAAAGTGAGGGCTGCAGATGCTGGAGATCAGAGCTGAAAATGTGTTGCTGGAAAAGCGCAGCAGGTCAGGCAGCATCCAAGGAACAGGAGAATCGACGTTTCGGGCATAAGCCCTTCTTCAGAAGCCCTTCCTGAAGAAGGGCTTATGCCCGAAACGTCGATTCTCCTGTTCCTTGGATGCTGCTGCCTGACCTGCTGCGCTTTTCTAGCAACACATTTTCAGGAAAGGCTATCTGTCTGCTTGACCATGTGGTACAATTTTTCCCTTGGCCCAAAGTATTCATAGTGTTTCTCTGTCTCTGTCTGGCTGTATGTCTGTGTAAGGGGGAGTTTTGAAGGAGCTTAGAATTTTAACTGGTAGACCAGCAGCACATAGACGACAGCAGTGCAAGAAGGCAGCTCACTACTTCTCCAGGCAATGAGGGACAGGAGATAAGTGCTGGCCTGGCCAACGATGCCCAAGTCCCTCAAGTGAATAAAAAACTAGCAGAGTTACATGCCAGCGGTTCATAGTGGTTTGCCCATAACTAGATGTTTATATTGTAATAAATAGTAATTTTTGTTAAATACAGAAACCCGGTCTGTGCTTTCCATCAGTGTGGGTTTGAAAGTTAGGTAAACTGGGGAATTCTATGTACTTATTAAAACCATTAACTTTTGCAATGACTCCAGGATTAGCAGGGTCAGATTTCCAGCACAGTATCCCGGTGAGGCGTAGTGCAATATACCTATGACAGTCAGGAAGAGTGGGAAAGACTGCTGGTTAGCCAAGCTCAATGCTGAGTAGGATCTGTGGCACTTCCTCTCTTTGTTTCAGATTGTTGGCATTGAAAGTACTTAGGGTTTCCTTAATGCAGTATTACGTCCCTCATGGCATAGCCTCTGGCTTCGGGCTAGCGACCAGTTCCAGGAAAAGCAAGCTATGTAAAACTAACAGAAGCATGTGCCTTGTCTGCTGCCAATGTCTCTAGATGTGGCTAAGTATCAAACAGTTTTACAAAATAAATTCATCCATTGGTTGAGAGTATAGCTGGCAAGATCCATTCTTACTTAAGCTGGAGCAGGTGGTGGCAAACCAACTTCCTGAACTGCTTCAGTCCTCAGGGGTAGGTAGACCTACAATGCCACCAGGAAGGGAGTTCAGGATTTTGACTCAATGACACTGAATGAACGGCGATGTATTTCCAATTCTGGACAGTAAGTGATTTGGAGAGGAACTTGCAGCTGGTGGTGCTTCCCATGTAATCTCTGCCCTTGTCCTTTTAGGTGGTAGCATATGTGCATTTTGAAGGTGTTGTCTAATGAGCCTCAGTGAATTTCTGCAGTGCATCTTCTAGATGGTACACATCACTAATACCGAGCATCAATATTGAAGCGAATGGAGGTGGTTCCAGGATGCCAATCAAGGAGGCTGCTGTGTGGTGTTGAGTTCACTGGTAGCTCTCTGAAGCTCGCTAATAGAAGGTCCCAACAATCTGGAGTACTGAACATTTGCTCTGTGTTGATTTTTAGTTTGGACAGGCAGCCTGTCATTTTATTAGCGGTGCTCTCCTGTTAGAAGCTGCTTGCATGGCTTTGTCCACTTAGCAGTCTGACAATGACTGAAGGGCAGGAACATCTACACTCACACCGTATCATTACATAATCTGCCAAGAGAAAGGTCGTATCAGGGTTAATTCCAGCCATCCACTGTGATAACAATGGCCTATTTTATCCGTCAGCTTCTCCCAGAACTACAGTGTGCTACTCAGTTGCTTCAAAGGGGTGTCAACCCTCTTTTAACGAGCATTTTTGTCTATGCCTGTGGACTTAACACCCAAGATTTCAAGCTATGCCCCCAGCTGCTGAACAAAGTAAACTTCTCCCTTTAATTCACTATTCCTCGGGTGTCTCTGAAATGTTCTTTGCCATTGCTTTGACTGACAAGTCACCACCAGATTTGACATATTCTGCTAGGTCGTCATTTCCCTCTGACGGGTGTCAGCTGGGGAGAATGGAAAACTCTGTATGTTTCAGGGGTCTTGGACCAGGGGTCTTAGGTCAGGTACGGCAAAGGTTAACATGGAAACCTGACAACCCAGATTCAATGCAGAGAGGTGAAGCGACAGATGACTTTTATAATCAGACAACACCAGATTTAACTCCCAAAGGTAAGTATGTTCAGCAATGATACATCTCAATTCTGTGTCTGCAATCCTATTCTAATCTATCATTGGATAAGAGACTATTTCTTTAACCTTTCACCATCATTTGACAGCCATTCCTCCCACCACTTTTCTTCCGTCCCATTCTGTCCATGCAAACCCTGTAATGGGATTTATCCATGAGTACCTAAAGCCCCTGTATCTTCTCACTGGCCCTCAGATGTATGCTAGAAAGCTGTTTAACCACAGGAGGCATCACAGATGAGTCTCACGCTGACCTCACCCAACATTCACTCACGGTGCTTTCCAGCATTTACCTAACAGGCCAATGAGGACCATCCTGTACACTGTCCTTTAGATCGAATACATTGAAGGCTGTATCATGGAAAAGTAATGGACAGTGTAAACAGTACATATCACACAATGAGTGGCAGCGCCAGGGTCAGAGGTGAATAACAATGGACACATTTATTCATAGATTTAAACAGCACAGAAAATAACAATATAACACATTATGACAGTGCTTCATGAACAAGCTTTCTAATTGGCCTCACTTCTTCTGCTTTTTCCCCATTGCCCTTGCAAATCCCTACGTTCCAATAATATCTCCCATTTATATTCAATTTATGCCACCATTTAAGTGCATTTTATTAGGAAACAAGTCAACCACATTGCTATGGGTCTGGAGTCGCGTGTAGGCCAGGACAGGTAAGGATGGCTGATTTCTTTCCTTCATGGGCTAGATGAATGTTTTTTTCAAGCAACAATTCACCATGGTTACAATTTTTAAAAATTCGAATCCATGTGACACGGTGAGATTTGAACTGATGGATAGCCCCAGTATCCTGAATACTAGTCTAGTCACCATCACCACCTCCTCCCTTTGTGCTGTCAAACTGACAGTGCAAGTTGCCACAGGTTCCCAAAAGTAAGCTCCTGTACCATTGAAACCCAGGAGCATGCTCTTGCACAGGATGACCCCAATAGAACATTCTTAATCAAAACGTTTCCAATTATTTGTACATGAGATGGGATTTGAGAAGATGGTGGCACAATGGTACTGTTGGTGGGCTAGGAATCCAGACATCTGGGCTAATGGTCCAAGGGTAGGGATTTAATTACCAACGTGTCAGCTGAGGAATTTAAATTCAGTAATCAGTAATTCTGGAATGGAAAACTAGTCACAGTAATGATGGCAATGAAGCTATCATCAATGCCCATAGAAACCCCTCTGGGTTACTTTCTCTGTCATTCTGACCTACATGTGACTCCAGACCCACAGAAATATGGTTGGTTCTCAACTACTGTCTGTAAGGGCAATTCAGAATGGCAACAAATGCTGACTGTGTGCCCATGTCCCATGGAAGATGAGCTTTAAATAAAAGCACTGTTGGCAAGGCTATTGTCCCTGGAGAAGGTGGTGGTGAACTGCCTTTTTTGAACCGCTGCAGTCAATGGAGGGGACAAGGATATTCACACCACGGGCAGGATTTTGACACGGAAGTTCCCAAACATGAGGGGCTGCTGGGTTGAAAGCTGTAGGGAGAGGGGCTGGAAGAAACTCTTGCTGCAAAATACAATCCTCCTGACCAGATAAAGACTTACAATTGTTATTGAGCTTTAGTGAAGGCATTTAGAGAATGCATGCCAGAACTCTCACACAAGAACTGTGCCTTGACTGTGAGCAAAAAGAAAGAAAATATAAAACTAACTGGTTCTTCTTACAAACTGCCAGAAATAATCTGGCCTTGAAAGCACAGGAGATGAGAATCCAAAAGCTCTCAATAAGTACAGGCTTCAGAATGGTTACCTTTACTAGGAGAGCTCTGAAGTGTATATTTCCCTGTGTAACAGACTGGTTTGACAGGAGGAGAAATTTTCCATGATTTTTTTTTTTGTCCTAATGGAGCTTTAATGTTAGGGAGCGAGCTGTGCCAGTTTAGTCAGTAGTTACTGAGCTATCTTGGTGACAGATGGGCAGCTCCCATAACAACAGTAATCCTTGCACTTCTTTTTAAAACCATGGACGGATTTAACCATTTCCTGAACAGAAATTGTGCCAATCTTATCTTCAAATCTCTGAGCCCTGGATTCCACTTCAAGGGAAGAACTTGCATTTCTACAGCATCTTTGATGACCTCAGGATGTACCCAATTGTTTTTCAGCTACTTTAGGAGGAAAATCACTGTTCTAGTGTCAGAACTGCAGCAGTCAAATTTATATCCAACAAACTCCCACAAATGGCAATGTGACAGTGACCAGAAAATTTATCGTTGTGATGTTGGTTAAGGTATTGAAGAAAGATCACAGGGAAAGTGTTACAGCACAGAAAAAGGCCATTTGGCCCATTGTGTCAATACTGGCTTGTCAAGTGAATGTCATTACCTAATGCCAATCGCCTCCTTTGCCGCCATATCTTTGGTGTGGAGGTGCCAGTGTTGGACTGAAGTGAACAAGTTAAAAATCACACAACACCAGGTTATTGTCCAACAGGTTTATTTGGAAGTACTAGCTCCTTCATCAGGAAGCTGTGGAGCAGGATCATAAGATACAGAACTTTTAGCAAAAGATCATAGTGTCGTGCAACTGAAATGATATATTGAACAAACCCAGATTGCTGTTAAGTCTTTCATCTTTTAGAATGGGTTGTAGGTTTCAGTTCATTAATATGTAAATCCCAGAACTTCTTTTAAGTTACCTTCTCGAGATAACTTAAGATTTTTTTAATAAAAGGTGATGTCTCACTCTGACAGTGCATTAAAGATGTGAGGTTAGAATCTGTCTGTGTCCCAATCTTAAATCTATTCTATTTCCAAAGTAGGAATTTATAAAATATTACATGGATTGACTGTCTGCAGGTTGTGTGCTTTGAGCAAAATAGAATGTATCTGCAAATATAATTCCACAAATGCTAATTCACCCCATAGACTTACATGTGTGTGCGTGCAGGAGAGAGAGAGAGAGAGAGAGAGAGAGAGAGAGAGAGTGAGTGTGTGCATGTGAGTGTGAGTGCACATGAGAGAGTGTGTGTTTGCGTGTGTACATGCTTGGTAAAGTGTGTGTGTGAGTGTGATGGAGTATAAGTCTGTGAGAGGGTCTGTGTGTGGGTGTGAGTGGGGGTTGTATGAGTGTGCATATGAGAGAGGGTCTGCGTGAGTGTGTGAGCATGTAAGGGTGTGTGTGTATGAGATGGTATAGATGCAGTTTGCTCACCGAAAGTATGACGTGAACCCAAGATTCTGGTTGAAGCCATCCTATTGGGTTCCAAAGTGCCCAGCCTTCAGGACAACATGGACCACAACACTGTGCAACCCTATCATGGTAGACACTGCTAGATGTGCCAGAGTGATGACACAGATACCACCAGTACATGTGGGTACACCACCCACCATGTACGTGGCAGGTACTCATGTGACTCGGCCAACGCTGTCTATCTCATACACTGTAGGTAAGGTTTCCTCAAGGCATGGTACATTGGCAAGACCAGATAGAGACTATGACAACAGATGAATGGACACCGCACAATAATCAAGAGACAGGAGTGTTCCGTCCCAGTCAGGGAACACTTCAACGGTGAGGGATGTTCAGCTTCGGATCTTCAGGTGACCATCCTCCAAGGCAGACATTGGGACAGGCAACAATGCAAAGTGGCCGAGCAGAGGTTGATAGCCAAATTCGGAACCCATAAGGATGGTCTCAAATGGGACCTTGGGTTCATGTCACACTAGAGGTCACCCCACTACACTATACACTCTCTCACACACACACAAGCACACCTACACACACTTACATACTCAAACACTCATGCACTCCTTCTCTCATACACATGCTCTCTCACATACACACACCCACACATATACACACCCCACACTCACACCCACGCACACACCCTCTCACAGGCTTATACAGCATCATACCCACACACACCTTACCAAGCATGCACATATGCAAACACACAGTCTCTCACATGCATTCACACTCACATGCACACACTAACTCTCTCTCTCTCTCTCTATTTTTCTCTCTCTCTCTCCCTCACATGCTTACACACAAACATGTAAGTCTATGGGGTGAATTTGCATTTGCAGAATTATATTTGCAGATACATTCTATTTTGCTCAAAAAGCACACAACCTGCAGACAGTCAATGCAGGCAGTCAATCCATGTAATATTTTACGAATTCCTTAAGTTATCTCAAGAATGTGACTTAAAAGAAGTTCTGGGATTTACATGTTAATGAACTGAAACCTGAAACCCATTCTAAAAGATGAAAGAATAATCAGCAATCTAAGTTTGTTCAATATATCATTTTAGTTGCATGACACTGTGATCTTTTGCGATAAATTCTGGGTCTTAGAACAAACAGAGTTGTTGTCTCTGGTTTGTTACCCGTGCCACGTGATAGAGAATCGAGAAATAGGGAGAGAGAACAGTTAAATGCGTGACTACAGGGATGGTGCAGGAGGGAGGGATTCCGGTATCTGGATAACTGGGGTTCTTTCTGGGGAAGGTGGGACCTCTATAAACAGGATGGTCTACACCAGAACCTGAGGGGCACCAGTATCCTTGGGGGGAGGTTTGCTAGTGCTCTTGGTGGGGGGGGGGGGGTTTAAAATAACTCTGCAGGGGCATGGGAACCTAGACTGTAGCTTTAGGGTGCAGGACCTGGAGTGTAGGGAGGTTAGGAACATGGCATCAATCTCAAAGGAGGGTGCCTGTAAACAGGAAAGTGGCTTGAAGTGTGTATACTTCAATGCAAGAAGTATACGAAATAAGGTAGGTGAACTTGCAGCGTGGGTTGGTACCTGGGATCTCGATGTTGTGGCTATTACGGAGACATGGGTAGAACAGGGATAGGATTGGCTGCTGCAGGTTCCAGGGTTTAAATGTTTTAGTAGGGTCAGAGGTGGGGGTAAAAGAGGGGGAGGTGTGGCATTGCTTGTCAAAGATAGGATTACAGCGGTGGAAAGGACGATGGATGAAGACTCGCCATCTGAGGTAGTTTGGGCTGAGGTTAGGAATAGGAAAGGTGAGGTCACCCTGTTAGAAGTTTTCTACGGGCCTCCTAATAGTCCTAGAGACATAGAAGAAAGGATTGCGAGGATGATTCAGGAGAAGAGTGAAAGTAATAGGGTGGTTGTTATGGGGGACTTTAACTTTCCTAATATTGACTGGGAAAGCTATAGCTCGAGTTCGTTAGATGGGTCGGTGTTTGTCCAATGTGTCCAGGAGGGTTTCCTGACACAATATGTAGACAGGCCAACAAGAGGTGAGGCCATACTGGATTTGGTTCTGGGTAACGAACTAGGCCAGGTGTTAGAATTGGAGGTAGGTGAGCACTTTGGGGACAGTGACCACAATTCGGTGACTTTTACTCTAGTGATGGAGAGGGATAAGTGTGCACTGCAGGGCAAGAGTTATAGCTGGGGACAGGGAAATTATGATGCCGTGAGGCACGACTTAGGATGCATGGCTTGGAAAAGTAGGCTTCAAGGCAAGGGCGCAATTGATATGTGGAGCTTGTTCAAGGAGCAACTATTGAGTGTCCTTGATAAGTATGTACCCATCAGGCAGGGAGGAAAGGGTCATGTGAGGGAGCCGTGGTTTAATAAGGAATTGGAATCCCTTGTTAAATGGAAGAGGGCGGCCTATGTAAAGATGAGGCGTGAAGGTTCAATTGGGGCGATTGAGAGTTATAAGGTAGCCAGGAAGGATCTGAAGAGAGAGCTAAGAGCAGCAAGGAGGGGACATGAAAAGTCCTTAGTTGGTAGGATTAGGGAAAACCCAAAGGCTTTCTATAGGTATGTCAGGAATAAAAGAATGACTAGGGTAGGAATAGGTCCAGTCAAGGATAGTAGTGGGAAGTTGCGTGTGGAGGCTGAAGAGATTGGGGAGACACTGAATGAATACTTTTCGTCAGTATTCACTCAGGAACAGGACATTGTTGCCGATGTGAATACTGAGTCACAATTAATAAGAATGGACGGCTTTGAGGTATGTAGGGAAGAGGTGTTGGAAATTCTGGAAAGGGTGAAAATAGATAAGTCCCCTGGGCCTGATGGCATTTATCCTAGGATTCTCTGGGAAGCAAGGGAGGAGATTGCAGAGCCATTGGTCTTGATTTTTATGTCCTTGTTGTCTACAGGAATAGTGTCAGTAGACTGGAGGATAGCAAATGTGGTTCCCTTGTTCAAGAAGGGGAGTAGGGATAACCCTAGTAACTATAGGCTGGTGAGTCTCACTTCTGTTGTGGGCAAAGTCTTAGAGAGAATTGTAAGGGATAGGATTTATGAACATCTGGATAGGAATAATGTGATCAAGAATAGTTAGCATGGTTTTGTGAAGGGCAGGTCGTGCCTCACAAACCTTATTGAATTCTTTGAGAAGGTGACTAAGGAGGTGGATGAGGATAAAGCGGTAGATGTGGTGTATATGGATTTTAGTAAGGCATTTGATAAGGTTCCCCATGGTAGGCTACTGCAAAAAATACGGAGGTATGGCATTGAGGGTGAGTTGGAGGTTTGGATTAGGAATTGGCTGGCTGGAAGAAGACAGAGGGTAGTAGTTGATGGTAAAGGTTCATCTTGGAATGCAGTTACTAGCGGTGTTTCGCAAGGATCTGTTTTGGGACCATTGCTGTTTGTCATTTTTATAAATGACCTGGAGGAGGGGCTAGAAGGTTGGGTGAGCAAGTTTGCGGATGATACGAAAGTCGGTGGAGTTGTTGACAGTGAGGAAGGATGTGTCAGGTTACAGCGGGATATAGATAAGCTGCAGAGCTGGGCAGAAAGGTGGCAAATGGAGTTCAATGTAAGTAAGTGTGAGGTGATTCACTTTGGTAAGAGTAACAAAAAGATGGGGTACTGGGCTTATGGTCGGATACTTGGTAGTGTGGATGAGCAGAGGGATCTTGGTGTCCATGTACACAGATCTCTGAAAGTTGCCACCCAGGTAAATAGTGCGGTGAAGAAGGCATATGGCGTATTGGCTTTTATTGGTAGAGGAATTGAGTTCCGGAGTCCTGAGGTCATGGTGCAGTTGTATAAGACTATGGTGCGGCCGCATCTGGAGTATTGTGTGCGGTCTTCGTCACCATACTATAGGAAGGATGTGGAGGCACTGGAACGGGTGCAGAGGAGGTTTACCAGGATGTTGCCTGGTATGGTAGGAAGATCGTATGAGTAAAGGCTGAGGCACTTGGGGCTGTTTTCATTGGAGAAAAGAAGGTTTAGGGGTGACTTGATAGAGGTGTACAAGATGATTAGGGGTTTAGATAGGGTTGACCATGAGAACCTTTTCCACGAGGGGGCATAGCTTTAAATTAAGGGGTGGTAGGTATAGGACAGATGTTAGGGGTAGATTCTTTACTCAGCGAATCGTGTGTTCATGGAATGCCCTGCCAGTAGCAGTGGTGGACTCTCCCTCTTTATGGGCATTTAAGCGGGCATTGGATAGGCATATGGAGGATAGTGGGCTAGTGTAGGTTAGGTGGGCTTGGATCGGCGCAACATCGAGGGCCAAAGGGCCTGTACTGCGCTGTATTCTTCTATGTTCTATGTTCTATGTTCTATGTTCTATGTTCTATGTTCTATGCTCCACAGCTACCTGATGAAGGAGCAGTGCTCCGAAAGCTAGTGCTTCTGAATAAACTTGTTGGACTATAACCTGGTGTTGTGTGATTTTTAACTTTGTTCATATCTTTGCACATTATTTCTATCCAAATATCGTGAATGCCGTAACTGAACCTGCCGCCACCACACTTCGAGGCAGGGCCTTCCAGACCCTAACTACTTACAGAGTAGGAGAGAATTTTCTCATATCACCCTTGCTTCTTTTGCAAATCATTTTAAATTTTTGCCCTCTTGTCCTTGCTCCTTTTACAAGCAGAAACAATTTCTCCCTCTCCACTCTATCCAGCCCATTCACGATTTTGAAAATCTCCATCAGCTCTCCTCCTAGCCTTCATTCTCCACAGATCCTTTAATCAATCCTCATCACTGAAGTTTCTCGTCCCTGGAACTGTGAATTCTCTCCAATGTGTTCACATTGTGTAATGTGACACCCCAGAACTGTACACAATACTTCAGTTGAGGTATAACAAATGTTTGTACAAATTCAACATCGCCCCCTTGCTCTTGGATTATCTTCCTTTTAGTAAAACCAAGGATACTGTGTGCCTTACTTGCAGATATCGCCACCTCTCTTGCAACCTTTGATGATCTGTGCACATATATACCCACGTCCCTCTGCTTTTGCATCCCCTTTAGAATTGTACCCCTTATTTGACATTGTCTTTTAATGTTCTTGGTGCCAAAATGTATCATCTCACACTTCTCTGCATTGAACCCCATCTGCCCACTCCATCAACTTGACTATGTCCTTTAGAGTTCCACACAAGGGCATAGCTCCCTGCTCTTCTGGGATCTTCTGCATCCATCTGAGAGGGCAGGCAGTTCCTCTGTTTAACATTTCATCTGAAAGGTGGCATCTTCGGCAATGCAGCATTCTCTCAGTGCTGTGCTGGAATGTCAGCCTTGATGCTTTGTGCCTAAATCTCTGGAGTAGGATTTGAAGCCAGTTAAACCCTTATTCAGAGATGAGAGTGCGACTGGATGAGACATGACTGATATACAGACTTCTAATGTAATGTTGAGCAAATGGCTCAGGCAGTAGTGAATGTGTTATTGTACCCAACAGATCTCTGGACCTACTTTGATTCTAGAAATTCCTTTACCTCCATTCTCTGGCTGGGCCACTATTTATAGACCATCTTTCTTGTCCTGAAAAAATGTGTTGGTCCAACTGAGGGATTGACATCTTCCCTGTGACTGACATTTTCATCCATGTCTTTGTCATCTCCAGTCTTGAAAACTTCCATCTTCTCCTATTATTCATTCTCCACTAACTTGAGCCCATTTAAAACTCTGCTGCCTGTACTGTGCTTCACACTAAGCCCCATTCTCCCATCAACCCAATGCTCACAGACCTACGCTAGCTCCCAGTCCAGCAACCTCTCACTTTTGAAATTCTTATCCTTTTTTTCCCAAAATCTTCTCCTGGCCTCAGCACCCTTCTCCTCTGCAATATTTTCCCTGAACCTCATAGTCATTCATCTCCTCAAATCATAGCCAACTGTACAGCTCAGATGTTATCTAGCATTACTTGGGTTTTGGAACTCCCTCCCTGAACCTCCTCATCTAAAATGTTCAAACATTGACTGCTTTGACCAAGCTTTTTTCGCCTCTCACCTCATGACCTGAGCATTAAATGTTGTTTGATAATCGTTTTTTGAAGCACTGTGGGATGTTGATGTTGATGGCACTATATAAATGCAGGTTGTTGTTGGTGACAGCCAGGTGGTGACAGCTTTCCTTCCCTAAAGGGCATCAGTGAACCAGCCAGGGATTTTACAATCGTCTGGCAGCTTTGTGGACCCTTTTACTGATATCAGCTTTACCTTTGCAGATATTTTAATTTGGATACAGATTCTCAAACTGTGAAGATGGGAGTTGTAGCACTGGACCATAATGCAGTGACACAACCAACTAGCTGAGACAAACCTGCCCATTGGGGTATTATGTCGACAGAAAGAGCCTGGTCGGGCTGGGTACTATCAGCTGATGTGGAATGAAGAAGGGTTACACCTGAAACATTGACTTCTCCACCTCCTGATGCTGCCTGGCTTGCTGTGTTCTTCCAGCCTCCTGCTTGTCTACACTGATGTGGAATAAAAGGCTACTTTGTAGGGTCCTTGTTATCACAAAGCAATCTTTCAGCTTTGACCACTACAGCTGTTCTTCACCTGAGTCAAGATGGGACTGTTGGACTATTCAACTACAAAAGTAATCACAGGTAAAACTGTTTATTCCGTTACTGACTCCACACTGATGCACTAATGTGTAGATTTCATCCAGAGCAATGGAGTAGAAAATCTGTGCAATATGTCCACGTGTTGTACGCTGGTGTTGGTGCTTGTGGGTTTGTGAGTGCATCTGTCTGTGTATTCATGCTTTAAAACTGCAAAGCATTGCGTACTATACCCGCCCCTCCAAGTGGGCATCGTACATAGGATGACCCAACCTAATGGTGGGTCAGTCAAAGCAGGGGAGCCTCCATTTGCCACAACATCCCCTACACCCCTACCCATACTTCCCCATAGCCACTTCCAACACCCTGAATTTAAGGGCTGTACTGATACCGCACTGGTTTACAAAACAAAAGCGTTTTTTCACAATGTGGCCATCATTGGCTAGATAAACATTTATTGCCCATCCTCAAAATGCCCTTGGGAAAGTGGTAGCGGAGTAGATTCTGGAACCACTGTGGTCCGTGTAACACAGGGATACCCACAATGCTGTCAGGGAAGGAGTTCCAGGATTTTGACCCAGCGACAGTGAACGAACGGTGCTATGTTTCCAAGTCAGGATGCTGAAGGGTTTAGAGAGGAACTTGCAGAGGGTGGTGTTCTCATATACCTGCTGCCCTTGCCCTTCTCAATGGTAGTGGTTGTGGGTTTGGAAGCTGCTGTCAGAGGAGCTTTGTTGAGTTGCTGCAGCACATCCTGCAGCTGGTACACACTGCTGTTACTGAGCAAGAGTGGTGGAGGGAGTGAACGTTGAAGATGGTGGATATGGTGCTGATCACAAAGCTTGTATTGTCTTGGATCGTGTCCAGCTTATTGACTGTTGTTGACAACTATATTTGACCACTAACTGCTCGTGGTTCATAGGGAGGGTAACTCCCTTTCCTATACCCCCATCCCAGATCCAACCCTCCAACTCAGTTCTGTCCTCTTGACCTGACCTACCTGCCCATCTTCCTTCCCACCTATCCACTCCACACTTCCCATTGACCTATCACCATCACCTCCTACTTCCACCCACCTATCGCCATCCCAACTATCTTTCCCCCAACCCCATGCCCCTCTCCCTATTTACCTCTCAGCCCCCTTCTCCCTCCCCAGTCCTGATGAAGGGTCCTGCCCAATACATTGACTCTCTTGGTCCTCAGGTGCTGTCTGATCTGCTCTGCTTTTCCCAACGCCACACTTTAACAACCACTTAACTGCTTGTCCATGAATAAAAATAATTGGACCTGAAGAGTCAACCAAAAGACAAATTGTAAATAGATATTTATTAAAGCGCAGAAATTAGAAACTCTGAAAGAGTTAATGTGATCTAGTTGAAAATTGGGCTTATAAAGTATTCACTAATTTTAACTCTGGTCCCTACAATTAAATATAGCCCAATGACAGGATCCATAGAACTGTGACTCTGCCCTCTAGTGGCAAGAGTTAAATGTACGCCAATTTGAACTGATTTAAGAGGCAGACAATGAGCCCAATTCAGGGTTCACACTGTGCACACAACAAACTCTTTTAGGAAATGATTCTTCCTTTGAATCTTACATTTCCTTACTAGCGCTCAAATGTTACAGTACAAACAAACTGAGGTGTCAGTGGGGGAGCACATTGGGGCCAGCGACCAAAATTCTATTAGTTTTAAAATAGTGATGGAAAAGGATAGACCAGGTCTAAAAGTTGAAGTTCTAAATTGGAGAAAGGCCAATTTTGACGGTATTAGGCAAGAACTTTCAAAAGCTGATTGGAGGCAGATGTTCGCAGGTAAAGGGATGGCTGGAAAATGGGAAGCCTTCAGAAATGAGATAACAAGAATCCAGAGAAAGTATATTCCTGTCAGGGTGAAAGGGAAGACTGGTAGGTATAGGGAATGCTGGATGACTAAAGAAATTGAGGGTTTGGTTAAGAATAAGAAGGAAGCATATGTCAGGTATAGACAGGATAGATCGAGTGAATCCTTAGAAGAGTATAAAGAAAGTAGGAGTATACTTAAGAGGGAAATCAGGAGGGCAAAACGGGGACATAAGATAGCTTTGGCAAATAGAATTAAGGAGAATTCAAAGGGGTTTTACAAATATATTAAAAAGGTAACTAGGGAGAGAATGGGGCCCCTCAAAGATCAGCAAGGCAGCCTTTGTGTGGAGCCACAAAAATGGGGGAGATACTAATTGAATATGTCACATCAGTATTTACTGTGGAAAAAGATATGGAAGATATAGACTGTAGGGAAATAGATAGTGACATCTTGCAAAATGTCCAGATTACAGAGGAGGAAGTGCTGGATGTCTTGAAACGGTTAAAGGTGGATAAATTCCCAGGACCTGATCAGGTTCACCCGAGAACTCTGTGGGAAGCTAGAGAAGTGATTGCTGGGCCTCTTGCTGAGATAATTGTATCATCGATAGTCACAGGTGAGGTGCCGGAAGACTGGAGGTTGGCAAACATGGTGCCACTGTTTAAAAAGGGTGGTAAAGACATGCCAGGGAACTATAAACCGGTGAGCCTGACCTCGGTGGTGGGCAAGTTGTTGGAGGGAATCCTGATGGACAGGATGTACATGTAGTTGGAAAGGCAAGGACTAATTCGGGATAGTCAACATGGCTTTGTGCGTGGGAAATCATGTCTCACAAACTTGATTGAGTTTTTGAAGAAGTAACAAAGAAGATTGATGAGGGCAGAGCAGTAGATGTGACCTATATAGACTTCAGTAAGGCATTTGACAAGGTTCCCCATGGGAGACTGATTAGCAAGGTTAGGTCTCATGGAATACAGGGAGAACTAGCCATTTGGATACAGAACTGGCTCAAAGGTAGAAGACAGAGGGTGGTGGTGGAGGGTTGTTTTTCAGACTGGAGGCCTGTGACCAGTGGAGTGCCACAAGGATCAGTGCTGGGTCCACTACTTTTTGTCATAAATGATTTGGATGCGAGCATAAGAGGTACAGTTAGTAAGTTTGCAGATGACACCAAAATTGGAGGTGTAGTGGACAGCGAAGAGGGTTACCTCAGATTACAACAGGATCTTGACCAGTTGGGCCAATGGGCTGAGAAGTGGCAGATGGAGTTTAATTCAGATAAATGCGAGGTGCTGCATTTTGGGAAAGCAAATCTTAGCAGTACTTATACACTTAATGGTAAGATCCTAGGGAGTGTTGCTGAACAAAGAGACCTAGGAGTGCAGGTTTATAGCTCCTTGAAAGTGGAGTCGCAGGTAGATAGGATAGTGAAGAAGGCGTTTGGTATGCTTTCCTTTATTGATCAGAGTATTGAGTACAGGAGTTGGGAGGTCATGTTGCGGCTGTACAGGACATTGGTTAGGCCACTGTTGGAATATTGCATGCAATTCTGGTCTTCTTCCTATCGGAAAGATGTTATGAAACTTGAAAGGGTTCAGAAAAGATTTACAAGGATGTTGCCAGGGTTGGAGGATCTGAGCTATAGGGAGAGGCTGGACACGCTGGGGTTGTTTTCCCTGGAGCATCGGGAGCCTGAGGGGTGACCTTAAAAAGTTTTTAAAAATTATGACGGGCATGGATAGGATAAATAGGCAGGGCCTTTTCCCTGGGGTGGGAGAGTCCAGAACTAGAGGGCATAGGTTTAGGGTGAGAGGGGAAAGATATAAAAGAGACCTAAGGGGCAACTTTTTCACACAGACGGTGGTTTGTGTATGGAATGAGCTGCCAGAGGATGTGATGGAGGCTGGTACAATTGCAACATTTAAGAGGCATTTGGATGGGTATATGAATAGGAAAGGTTTGGAGGGATAAGGGCCGGGTGTTGATAGGTGGGACTAGATTGGGTTGGGATATCTGGTCGGCATGGACGGGTTGGACCGAAGGGAATGTTTCCATGCTGTACACCTCTATGACTCTATGACTCTAAGTAAAATCAGACAAAGCACCAAATCCTCCAAAAATGCAGAGTTTAGCAAGGCTGTATTGACATAAAGAAGGTTTTACATTTGTACAGCTACTTCAGGATGTCTCAAAGCACTTCACAATCATTGAAGTCATTTTGAAACGTAGGTGCTATAAAATGTAAGTAAACCTAGCTGGTTTACACTCAACCAGCTCCCCCCCACAACAATGTGATAATAATCAGATTCTTGAAAACATGTTGTTTGAGGGATAAATATTGAGCAGGATACACAAGATAGTTCCCTTCCTTTCTTGAAAATAGTGCCGTGGAATTTTTGCATCCGCCTGAGAGGGCAGGAAAGCCTCAGTTTAATATTATTCTGAATGATAGCACCTCTGGCAGTGCAGCACTCTCTCAGTACTGCACAGTAGTGCCAGCCTCGATTTTTGTGCTCAGGTTTGTAATGATCAGGAGCACACAGATTCCCATGCAGCATGTTATACCATTGCAAAGTTACTGAAATGTGCATGTGTCAGTCCCTTGCTTTGTTGACTAAAGAGCCAGTGTCACAAAGTGAAAACAACCTGAAACAAGGAACCGTGAGTAGGGGCAAGTTGCTGATGGGTCTCTGTCAGCTGTTTCATCTGCTATCTGAAATTTGTATCAGTTTAAACGCAGTCCTTTACCAATCTGTTTTCAAAGGGATTTATGTCTATGTTGAAAACCACTTTCTCATCGCTTACTTGTATCATTTATATGTGAAGAGACAGGAGTCTGAGACACAGTTCCTATTGTTCCCGTTGTTAGTCTGCCTGGAGTTCTGGATCCAAATTAAAGTTATGATCAGTGCAAAATGGAGAAGTGATACATACAGCAATACATTCAATCACTTTAACCAGTGCACTAATGAACTTAAGGTCATGAGTGAGCAGCAACAACATTACAGCAACAGAGAGACTGGTATCAGCTCATCTGCACAAGATCCTGTCAGAGCTTATGAGCCACTTATTTCATACTCCCACTAACCAATCACCCTTAGTGTTACTGTAACTGGGAGATCTCCTCTAATTCTGGCCTATTCCTTCATTTTAATCATTCTGTCATTGGAACCTTCAATTCTCTGTCTCTATTTCAACCTTGAAGACACCCCTTTAAACTTCTCTCTTTCATTCAGACTTTGGTTGTGCAAATAAAATCTTTTGCGACTCATGTTACATATTGTTTTTTAATATTGTTTATTTTGTTAAAGGCACTACAGAAATAGGAATTGTTGCTGTTGAGTATCCAGGGTGATGTAGTGCTTACTGAAGAACAGCAAAAGATTTGAAACAGTTGTCAGGTGATTAGAACCTAACGTCCAGAAATGAAGGAACATGGCTCAGTCTCCCCAATATTTCAGGATCCAGTCATGATGCTGATGTCCTATTACCTGAAAGACCCAGTTCCTGGTTACACAGGCAGAGGGAGCTCTCCCTGGTACAGCAGGAGAGATTGTGAGAGCTGTAATTCGCTGGATATAGGGAGGTAGGGAATGTTCCCAGATCCTGGATACAGGGAGGGAGGGAGGGTGGGAATGACCCCAGCTCCTGGGTGCTCCTGGGTGCATGGAAGGAGGGAATGTTCCCAGTCTCTACAGGGGGAGAGGTAATGTTCCGAGCTCCTGGGTACTGGGAGAGAGAGAATGTTTCCCCAGCTTGTGGTCAGTATTTAATAAAACGGTTCAGGGCATCTTCCTTGGTGCTGTGTAAAACTCTCACCCTCAAAGCAAATGGAAGAAGCACTTTCATCACTGTAACTGCAACGGGAATGAAAGCAATCCCATTTCCCTTTTTCTTGAAGCCAGTTAGGGCTTGGCAATAACTGCTGATCCCATTAATGATGTTAACATCTTCAGAATGACTAAGAACGAAAATATACTTGACATGTGGAGCTGTGTCACATAAACAAGAAAACCCTCAGGTTGACACTCAATGAACCGATCTGAGTGGTAGGAAGGACATTACCAATAATGGTTGGAAATGTGTTGCTGGAAAAGCGCAGCAGGTCAGGCAGCATCCAGGGAACAGGAGAATCGACGTTTCGGGCATAAGCCCTTCTTCAGGAAGAAGGGCTTATGCCTGAAACGTCGATTCTCCTGTTCCCTGGATGCTGCCTGACCTGCTGCGCTTTTCCAGCAACACATTTCCAGCTCTGATCTCCAGCATCTGCAGACCTCACTTTCTCCTCAAAGATTACCAATAATGGCCCCAGCATTTCCTCAGGCTATGGAGAAAGAAGACCAAGCCACTTGATCCCTCCTGATTGATACCTAATGACCCTGTAGAAATAGAACAGCTCAGAACAAGGCCTCTCAGCCTAATGGTTAGTGCCAGCATTTATGCTCTAAGTAATCCGCTGCTGTCCTACTGCATCCGATCAACATATTCCTATCTCCCTCATATGGATATCTAACTCCACTTAGAAACAATGCTAATCATCTCAAGTACTCTCTGTGGAAGTGAGTTCTACATTTTAACCATTCTCCTTGTTTACCCAGCAGAATTATTTGAGACTATCTTACACTTACAACTTCTAATTCTAGTACCCCTACAAATGGTAACATTGTCTCTACTTCAAACCAATAAAACCCTTTCATAACCTTACAAACCTCGATTCGATTTCTGCTCTGTCTTCTCTTTCAAAGAGGATTCTCCAGCCTGTTTAGTCTTTCCTATTAGCTTGAACCTCCCAGTTTCCTATTGGGAACTGCAAGAGTTTTAGCATCAGGTATGATACTCAGCTGAAAGAATTGAGCAATATTTCACATCACGAACACAGAGAGGATCTCGCTTGGATAAGGGTCTCTTACAACTGTAGAGCTGACCCAATCCCAGTCAGTGACTTCTTCAGAGAAATTGGGGGAGGGGGAGGCAACTGGACAAAAACCGAGGAGATAATGGGCTTCATTGCATTTGCAAAGTACATTTTGAGGCATTGACTTGGAAGAGTAAATTTCAAGCTTGCACACCCAACAAAATGAGCTTTGGGAGAAAAACCTGTTGGTCAGTGAAGCATGAAGCTCTTTCATCTCTCAACTCTGAGCTCTCTTTGAATGCAGGCCGCACAATTAAAGTTTCTATTTGCTTTAAGTGACTGTTCGGAGTAAGAGATTTGGTCTGGATCAATTAGGGATTGCCATTTCTTTTAATAAACATTCATTAACCACATGCAATGTAATGATATAAATCACTTGGAAACATAAACTAGCTGGTTACTATCTGACACAATTAGAATCAAAATGACACACAAATTTTAACCCTTTTCCATAAAACAAACACCTTCAAAATTTGCAATTGTTTTCAAAAAAGGGGATGTAGCTTTACAACTCAGAGCATGGAGCCGAAAAACCACATGCAGGCAATTGGTACCAGCACTTTGTGGCATTCACTGGTCACAGGCCTCCAGTCTGAAAAACAGCCCTCCACCAACACCCTCTGTCTTCTACCTTTGAGCCAGTTCTATATCCAAATGGTTAGTTCTCCCTGTATTTTGGGAGATTTAGCCTTGCTAACCAGTCTCCCATGGGGAAGCTTGTCGAACGCCCTTACTGGAGTTCATATAGATCGTGTCCACTGCTCTGCCCACATCAATCTTCTTTGTCACTTCTTCAAAAAACTCAGTCAAGTCCATGAGACATGATTTCCCACACACAAAGCCATGTTGACTATCCATAATCAGTCCTTGCCTTTTCAAATACGTGTAAATCCTGTCCCTCAGGATTCCCTCCAACAACCAACATCGGGCTCACTGGTCTATAGTTCTCTGGCTTGTCCTTACCGCCCTTCTTAAATAGCGGCACCACATTAGCCAACCTCCAGTCTTCTGGCACCTTACCTGTGACTATCGATGATACAAATATCTCAGCAAGGGGCCCAGCAATCACTTCCCTAGCTTCCCACAGAGTTCTAGGGTACACCTGATCAGGTCCTGGGGATTTATCCGATTTTATGCGTTTCAAGACATCCAGCACTTCCTCCCCTGTAATTTGGATATTTTTCAAGATGTCACCACCGATTTCCCCACATTCTATACCTTCCATGTCCTTTTTCACAGAAAGCACTGATGAAAAATACTTGTTTAGTATCTCCCCCATCTCCTGCGGCTCCACACAAAGGCCGCCTTGCTGATCTTTGAGGGGCCCTATTCTCTCCCTCGTTACCCTTTTATCCTTAATATATGTGTAAAAACCCTTTGGATTCTCCTTACCTCTATTAACTAAAGCTATCTCATGTCACCATTTGTCATATATAAATTATTTGGATGTGAGCATAAGAGGTATAGTTAGTAAGTTTGCAGATGACACCAAAATTGGAGGTGTAGTGGACAGCGAAGAGGTTACCTCAGATTACAACGGGACCTTGATCAGATGGGCTAATGGACTGAGAAGTGGCAGATGGAGTTTAATTTAGACAAATGCGAGGTGCTGCATTTTGGGAAAGCAAATCTTAGCAGGACTTATACACTTAATGGTAAGGTCCTATGGAGTATTGCTGAACAAAGAGACCTTGGAGTGCAGGTTCATAGCTCCTTGAAAGTGGAGACGCAGGTAGATAGGATAGTGAAGAAGGCATTTGGTATGCTTTCCTTTATTGGTCAGAGTATTGAGTACAGGAGTTGGGAGGTCATGTTGCAACTGTACAGGACATTGGTTAGGCCACTGTTGGAATATTGCGTACAATTCTGGTCTCCTTTCTATTGGAAAGATGCTATGAAACTTGAAAGGGTTCAGAAAAGATTTACAAGGATGTTGCCAGGGTTGGAGGATTTGAGCTACAGGGAGAGGCTGAACAGGCTGGGACTGTTTTCCCTGGAGTTTCAGAAGCTGAGGGGTGACCCTATAGAGGTTTACAAAATTATGAGGGGCATGGATAGGATAAACAAACAAGGTATTTTCCCTGGAGTGGGGGAGTCCAGAACTAGAGGGCATAGGTTTAGGGTGAGAGGGGAAATATTTAAAAGAGACCTAAGGGGCAACTTTTTCACACAAGAGGGTGGTGTGTGTATGGAATGAGCTGCCAGAGGAAGTAGTGGAGGCTGGTACAATTGCAACATTTAAAAGGCATCTGGATGGGTATGTGAATAGGAAGGGTTTGGAGGGATATGGGCCCGGTACTGGTAGGTGGGACTAGGTTGGGTTGGGATATCTGGTCGGCATGGACGGGTTGGACTGAAGGGTCTGTTTCTGTGCTGTATACCTCTATGAACTCTATAAGCTCAGAAAGTCATCACAAATATGGTTTAAAAACAATGATCACATGAAATAGAAGAAACTGCTGTCTCCCAGAGCTCACAATGTTTCGGTACACTCACAAGGAGAAAGTGATTCCCCTGTATGTGATCCACTTGAATTAACATACGTTCGAAAATGAATCTGGATAGATGTATGTTTTTTTCTTAAGACAGGTTCTCACAGACTCAAAGTTTCAATGTCATGTTCTGGGTATGTGAAACATTAGCAAAAGCTTGCATCTATAGAGTGTCTTTATGTATCCCCAAGGGAATTCATTGGAGCATTATCAAGCAAAATTTAACACTGAGTCAAAGAAAGACATTAATCTGTTGCCCAAAAGTTTTGGAGCTTCTTAAAACCAGAGACAGATAACCATCGACATTTAGAGAGAGAATTTCAGAATTGGGTCAAGACAAGATGAGGAGCGATCATTAATCATGTAGCTAGTAAAATCATTGACATGTATTTGGTCAGAAATAGGAAACTGCAGGAACAAAATCCAAAAATCTGTCAGGGTTTACAGAGACAGGGAGGGGTGTACTAGAGAGGAATTTACTCAAGAATGATGAAACTATCAAAATTGAGGCATTCCTAATGTAGGTCAATGAGCACAAGGGCTGCTTTTGTATTTATTCATGGAATGTGGATATCTCTGTCTAGGCCAGCAGTTATTACACCTCCCCATTTGCCCTTAAGAAGGTGCTAATGAGTTGTATTCTCCTAAGCATCCACAGTGATGTTAGGAGGGGGGTTCCATGATTTGGACCAAGCGCTGACAATACAGATAACAGTAGTGGGTGAGCAGGGCTTTGTGTTATAACCAGTCAGCGAAATTCTGAATCTTAATTGGAGTGACAGTAGAGACCTCAGTTGGCCATCGTGTTGCTGGATTAAACTGGAGCTGGGTGCACAAACAGGGAAAACAACTGGGCTCCTCAACACTAGTCAGTGATCAGTGCTGGGAGGTGGACAGCAGACAGAGATTTCGGATACAGCAGGGCACAGTGCCAAGCAAGTAAAGCCTTGGAGGCTCTTTACCGGATTGGTACTGGGGAATTTAATTGAGTGGATAGTTTAAATCTGCTCTGAATATGCACCTTAAAGCAGAGAACATTAAGGGAAATTTAATTGACCATGAAGGGATTTAATAGAGTAAATAAGGATAAACTGGGTGTGGCTCAGTAACTAGAAGGTGCAGATCTATGATAATCAATGGAACAACCAAAAAGGAGATGTCCCAAAGTGATGAACCAAACATGTCCCAAAGTTGTTTCAACATGGAATGCATTGCTTGGAAGGACAGTGGAAGCAGGTTCATTCATGACTTTCAAAAGGGCAATTGGGTAAATATTTGGGAATTAAAGAATTATGGTGACCTATCAGGGAGGAACAGAGGAGTGGGACCATTTGGAGAGCATATGCAAAATGAGCTGGATGGCTGACTTTGGTGCTTGATTCTTGATCTCATTGGTCACATTACCCAGGAGAGATTGAATTTGCAGATTTACACCTCAAGAGAAATACGAGAGACGAAGTCTGCAGAGCACTGACTTTCCAGCATTGAGGACTGCACTTGAGAGTGGATTCAGAGCCTAGAGATACAAAAGAAACCGACTGCCAACTAACAAGATTTTGTTGAATCTGGTCCAAAGTTTTTAGAAAGGTCATCCCAGGTACGGAAATGGATTAGAATCTGCGGTCAATTATGCAGAGTTATTGAAGGGGAGAGAAAGGAACTTTAAACAAAGGACAAAACAATATATTTTTGGGTATATATTTTGTAGATGCTGTCAATCAGAAACAAAAACAATAGTTACGGGAAAACTCAGCAGGTCTGGCAGCATCTGCGGAGAGAAATCAGAGTCAATGTTTCAAGTCCAGTGATCCTCCATCAGAACTCTGAAACGTTAATGCTGATCTCTCTCCACAGATGCTGCCAGACCTGCTGAGCTTTTCCAGCAATTACTGTTTTTAATAGATTTTGGAGGCTGCTTTATACTGGAGTGGTTAATAAACCGAGCTGAAGGTAATGGTTTGAATCCACAATCCTAAGAGATGGCAGTGATTGATCTGAGATTGGTAAGGGGACAAGTTCAGGTACATGCCATTCTTCCTCTTTCATAATAGGGGTGTGATATAGGTCAGAGACAAATTTTGCTATGTCTCCACCCAACACTTCAATAACGTCCCACAGACTAGTTTGTATTAAGGATGAGTTAAATTTAACACATTTGCTCATTGATATATTGCCAAGTGTGGACAACATGAGATAAGAAGTGACGTTGATTCAGTCCTGGTGACTGGTGTCATGATGCTGATGGGTAGAAGCAGGACTATGTATTTCAATTCCAGTAGGGGTGTGTCAGGTACCAATCTGAGAATAGTTCCAGATTTGAAAGGCAGCTTAGAGAGCACAGGCAGTGGCCTTAAATTCCCTTTTGTCCTGACTTCACTTCATTCTTTAGGGGCTGCCAAGCATTTTGGGACATCCTGAGGTGGCAAAAAGTGTTATATAAATGCAACTTCTTTTCTTACGAGGAGCCCTCCTGAAGCATGAGAATTACCCTCAGACTGAAACGTTGTTCAGGGTGGTAGAAAACAGAAGACAAATCAAGGTACCGTTGCACCGTCAGGGATTTTGATTTAGGCCGAAACATTAAACAGAGGTCCCACCCATGCTGTCTGGTTTTTGCAGAAGCTCCCATGGGCTATGCAAAAAGGAGGGATTTGGTGAATTCTTTAAAGGGAAAATAAAATGACACAGCTAAGGAGAAAGTGCTCAGATAGTTGGGCTGAATGGCCTCCTTCTGTGATTTTGAACGGCTGTGATGGTAGCGATTTTCCCATTTTTAATAGACCTGGGTTAGCGACTTTAAAGGTTTGAAAGATTTGTATTACTCAATTGAAGAGGGTAACTTTGCTATTCTGTATTAGGTTCAGGGGAGTTCTGATGGTATCAGCAATGATGAAGTTTAATGAGGCACACTAGACAGATTCAGAAGGTGCTGACAAGGAGTAAGTCTCAAAGGAAAGGACAAGGAAGCTGCCAAACCAAATCTGTCTGCAGCATTATATAAGGCAGCCCATTTTGTTTAAATCCAGGCATAAAAGATGTATAATAAAGTTTTAATAGCTCTGTATTGACACCATCACATATTCAATTACCCTTGAATGAAAAAATAGGCTTATCCCATTGTGATTTAAAGCCTTCCTTTCGACAATAGAGGGTTTGGATTTAGTGAATTCATTAGATTTTGACTGTTGCTTTCTTAAAAATACTCACAGAGACACACACTCACAGAGAGACACACACTCACAGAGACACACACACTCACAGAGACACACACTCACAGAGAGACACACACTCACAGAGATACACACACACTCACAGAGACACACACACTCACAGAGACACACACACTCACAGAGACACACACTCACAGAGACACACACTCACAGAGATACACACACACTCACAGAGAGACACACACTCACAGAGAGACACACACTCACAGAGACACACACTCACAGAGAGACACACACACTCACAGAGAGACACACACTCACAGAGACACACACTCACAGAGATACACACACACTCACAGAGAGACACACACTCACAGAGACACACACACTCACAGAGATACACACACACTCACAGAGAGACACACACTCACAGAGACACACACTCACAGAGAGACACACACTCACAGAGATACACACACACTCACAGAGATACAGACACACTCACAGAGAGACACACACTCACAGCGACACATACGTTCACAGAGAGACACACAGTCACAGAGAGACACACACACTCACAGAGACACATACACTCACAGAGAGAGACACACACTCACAGAGATACACACACACTCACAGAAAGGCACACACACTCACAGAGATACACACACATACTCACAGAGAGACACACATACTCACAGAGATGCACGCACACTCACAGAGAGACACACACTCACAGAGACACACACATTCACAGAGAGACACACACGCACAGAGATGCATAGACACTCACAGAGAGACACACGCACAGCGACACATACATTCACAGAGAGACACACAGTCACAGAGAGACACACACACTCACAGCGACACATACATTCACAGAGAGACACACAGTCACAGAGAGACACACACTCACAGAGACACGTACACTCACAGAGATACACAAACACTCACAGAGATACACACACACACTCACAGAGAGACACACATACTCACAGAGATGCACACACACTTACAGAGACACACACACTCATGGAGACACATACACATTCACAGAGAGACACACACGCACAGAGATGCATAGACACTCACAGACACACACACATTCACAGAGACACACACACTCACAGAGACACACATACATTCACAGAGAGACACACATGCACAGAGACACACACACTCACAGAGACACACACACATTCACAGAGAGACACACACGCACAGAGATGCATAGACACTCACAGAGACACACACACTCACAAAGATACACACCCACTCACAGAGATACACACGCATACTCACAGAGAGACACATACTCACAGAGATATACACACACACATACTCACAGAGAGACAGAGACACACACACATTCAGAGAGACACACACTCACACAGAGAGACACACACATTCACAGAGATGCATACACACACACTCATAGAGACACACACACACAGATGCACACACACTAGGAGAGATACACACATGCTTGCAGCAATACACACACTCTCAGAGGTGCACACACAGATACATACACTTACAGATACGCACACTCACAGAGGCACACACAGATACACACACTTACAGAGACGCACAGAGAGATAGACACACATCCACACATACATATACTGAAACACAAACCCAGATAGGCACACAGATACATGTGCACAGATATACATACTGACAGATCGGTGCGCTCGCGCATGTGCACACATACACACACACACAGACATAGACAGACACACGTACAGATACAATACACTTACAGATGGGGACACACACAGATAGACACACACATACACAGACAGTTGGACATACACACATGCACATACAGATGGAGACCTACACACGCACATGACTGCATTAGAAGAGACTGGAGAGTTGGGAGAGGGAAGTGGAATTGCTCAAAGGGGTTTTAATGATTTTAAATGGATGGAACCATCTGCCCCCTGAAACTCTCAGAGGTAAAAGTGAGACCTGACCAGCCATTAATAAGAGTATGCTTAAAAACACACTACACACAGGAAATCTTCCAGACCTGTAATACAGCAGTTTGCTTTGACCAGTTGTTCAATTAAGCGCCTGATTTCAACGCCTCCTCCCCCTCCCTCCCCCCCCCACCACCATTGTATGTATCTTTTAAGCTTTAATGGAAGTTAATGTACTCAAACTGTCTTTATATCTGCCATAGAATTGTTATATCCCTCCCATCACCCTCACCCACCTCACTCTCTCATACTTTCTCTCTTAAAGGGATTTTCACATCAATATAAACCATTATGCTCCAATAGAAGAACTGGAGTGGAAGCTATCCACGTGGGCCATCTGTTACAAATGTAAAGTACACACAATGCTGTTTTAAAAATAATTATTACAGCCCATTCAGCACAGACAAGAGGTAAATATTTTACTTCTGCTTTTAAATATTAAGAGGCTGTGAATGCTTGGTGGGAATGATTGTGAAGCCAATAAAACAATCCCTTTAAATTGGCCCACTTCTGCCCTTGAGTGGTCCTGAGCGAGAATGCATTGAATAAACTAGAGTCGATTTAGCACAAGGTGTACCAGTCCTCAGAACAGGTTTATTGTATTGTCGTTATTGTGAACAAAGCACACAGACCCCTCTGTTGTTCGAAGCTTGGAGAGAGCCAGTGAAGATGGGGTGCCAATGGGTGGGAGAAGAAGGAAAATTATTGAATGTTGCTCCCCATTAAGAGCACATTTGTTTGTAGCATCTGTATATCTCCCTTTCTTTTCCTCTCAATAGTAAGAAAGTCAGCTATTTGGAAACTGTATGCTTTAAAGCCAATGCATTCTCCATTGTCTGGCTGACAGTCAACATTCTACACACTTAAAACCCACTTAAGAAACACCGACCTAGCTCCATACAAACCATGTTTTTATAGATGGATTTTCCTTTTGTAAATTGTAAATGGCCACTCTGATTTATTTAGCTTAAATCACATCAGGCCGCAATTGTTAAATTGTTCATATGCATTACTATATGTGCATTCTATATAAGCAAGGATACACTACCATGATCAAGAAAAGAAAGTCTGGCATTTATATAGCACCTTTCACAAATATCAGCTATCTCAAAGTACCTAACAACCATTGAAAAGTGTTGTCATTTAGGAAACAGAACATTCAGTGTGCACATAGCAAGCTCCATAAACAGCAATGTCACAATGACCAGATAATCTGCTTTTCATTATACTTACTATGACTTTATTTTATCTTAATTTCTTCAATGGTTTCCCTTTGGGTTAATGCGTTTTTCATGATACCCAAGAATTGGGGCAGAATTAAATGCTCTGCCCAGTGGGGAGTCTGCAGGCAGAAGGGGCGGGAGGTTATATTGGTTGGGAGACTGGCATGTGGGAATCCTGTCAACTTCCCATCACCACCCAGGTTAACTCCAAAGCAGAAACATGTTTGTGTGGACTTCCCAGCCCACTATGAATTAATAGTCCTTAAATGGGCATGTGCTGCCTACTTAAGGGGCTCTTCATACAGCGGCCTTGCCATGAGAGATGGCTGACATGCGAACTGGTGTTGGATGGGATTCAGCCACAGGTGAATGTTGTACCAGCAGCAGTCACCACCTGGTGGCACTGCTGTTCAATAGACCTGGCAGCTTCTGATTGGCTGGCAGGTTTTGGTGAGTGGGACCTCTGCCCAAATGTTCTTTATTCTATGATGAAGAGTCATCTTGACTTGGAACATTCATTTCCTCTTTCTCCATGGATGCTGCCTGACCCATTGTGATCTTCAGCATTTTTTGATTTCGAGCCCCCTGTTTTGTTGAGTGGCGCCTAATTTGGCAGCCTTCCCCAACAGAGCATGTGCAGAGAAACCCTCGTCGCTGTCATTTAAACCAACCCTGCGAAGAATGAGAGGTGAGTTCATTGAAACATACCAGATACTTAAGGGGCTTGGCAGGGTAAATGGTGAGAGGGTAGTTCCCCCTCAGGGGAGAGTCTAGGACCAGAGGGCCATTGTCTTATGTTAAAGGGGACACCATTTTAAGACTGAGATGAGGAGGAATTTCTTCTCCCAGAGAGCTATGAGTCTTTGGAACTGCTTGCTGCAGGGAATTGTAGGGGAAGAGTCTTTGTGTATACTGAAGACAAATTCTTGATCATTAGGGGAATCTGAGGAAAAGGCAGGAAATGTGAATGTGAGAAATGTCGGATCAGCCTGTTGAATGGCGGAACAGGCTCAAGGACCTGAATGACCTATTTCTTACGGTCTTATGGCATCAACTGACAGCTGCTTTCTGACATGTCTTTTCTCTTGGAGTTTGACGCACACAAAATAAGATCTTCCTTCAGCTTTAAGAAAAATCTATCAGGACAAATATTGCCCACCAACACTTTTCAACAGAATACAGAGGCTGCACTCTAAGGTTTGAAATTAACATCATGAAATAAATTCTGGAATCAACATGTTTTCATAATCATCCATCCACTTACATCCTACTTTGGAGATAACTGGGCTCCTAGGCTTTTTAATTCTGTGTTCAATTATGCTTTTTCCATTGTTAGTACTTTAACCAGCATCATGAGTCCCCACAACACTCCTTTACAGTACAGACCTCAACAAATGATGATCTTAACAGGGTCAAAAAGTCACAAGCAGCAGCCGGGGTCTAATTTCTTATCACCCTCACTTTAGCACTTTGGCAAAACCTCTTGAGGAATATTGAGATTCAGAGATGAGTTCACCATCTCTCTAAAAACAAACTTGGAGACTGCTATCCCGGTCAATATTTAAAAAGTGAAGAGTAGGCTGTAAGCAGATGGCCACTGTTTCTTAAGTACAGCCACGTTATCCCCCTATGCCTTAGAGGCTATTAAGAATTCAGTTTACCTCAATCAATATTTCCCCCCAAGGTGTCTTTCTGTTCCCAGTGGTGTGAGATTTGTTTTAAACCAGTAGCCAACCTCACAGTGTCCACAAACAATTTGCTTCACTTACTAGGCAAAACATAATGGTGGGGGTGGGGGGTGGGGATTTGGTTTTGCTTACAGAGAGAGAGCATTTATTTTTACACTTCTTCACCCATCCCCCAATGCTTCACCGTTTGCAGACTGCAGTTACCCTTTCTAACACGCTCCGTGATATAATATCTTTAAAGCCTCCCTGCCTTGCAATGTAAGTTCAAATGATACAAAAACATTGCTCCCAGCCTAACACAACGTTGTGCAGTAACCACAAATAATAAGCAAATCTTCGAAGGCTCCAATGCCTTTTCTTTTCCAAATAAGGATATATTTTTGTCCTCTTCTTACTGGGAATGCATTAGATCATTGCTTCTCTGAACTCCTTTTTCTTGGTCGTTCGACACCTTCTCCTCTTTGCCTTCTTGCTGTATTGAAATCAGGACTTGCCACTGTATCTTCCTTACCTCCATAAGGCTGGAAAACTTAAGGTGCCTTCCCTCAGCTCGGGGGCTGGTTTTGTAACCATTCCTTCTTGTCTTAGTTTGTTATTTCTCCCATTCAGCCTTGGAGTTAAACCTACATTATGAATTTGTGCTTTTCACCAGGGTTCTCAATAAAATAATCTCCACAAGCCTCTTGATGAAGGTCAACATGCATATGTACAGATCCAGGTTTAATCCTGGCCTGGGCTAAATTTGTGATCTCAATTAACATTGTGATGGAGGCGTCACAACTAATCTCACTACCACAGGCACACAGTGAGGTCAGGCTATGAACGTTCCTGTTCGTGCTCCAGGTTCAGTGGCAGCAGGCTGTACTGATATAGAAATCGTTGAGAAGAGAGGGGAAAGATATAAAAGAGATCTACGGGGCAACTTTTTCACACAGAGGGTGGTACGTGTATGGAATGAGCTGCCAGAGGAAGTGGTGGAGGCTGGTACAATTGCAACATTTAAGAGGCATTTGGATGGGTATACGAATAGGAAGGGTTTGGAGAGATATGGGCCGGGTGCTGGCAGGTGAGACTAGATTGGGTTGGGATATCTAGTCGGCATGGACTGGTTGGACCGAAGGGTCTGTTTCCGTGCTGTACGTCTCTATGACTCTATGACACTAGAACAGGATCAATCTCACTGGTATATTCTCAAAACTCCACTTTGGATCGTGGGCATCACTGGCAAAGCCGGCTATTTACTGACCATCCCTGATTGCCCTTGAGAACACAGTACACAGGAGCAGGGGGATTCAGCTTCTTTGAGCCAGCTCCTGAGTTCAATAAGGTTACAGCTGACCTTCTGCTTCAATCAACTCCATCTTCCCTCGTATTGCTCGGCTCCCCTTAGTATCCAAGAATCTGGGTCACCTTGAATGTACCCAAAGAGTGAGCATTCACCAGTTCACCACACTTTAAGTAATGAGCACGTGCCCTCAGTCGTATTCTTTGAGTGACTACCCCCAGGCCCGACCCCCTTTTCCCCGCCACAGAGTCCCGGTGTGCTAGACTCCCCACTACAAGAAGGAACCTCTAAGCAGCTCCACCTTTACAATGAGAAGTATCAATTTAATTCTTCTGAACTCCAGGAAGCATTGGCCAAATCTCCACACTTACTAGCCCCTTGTCCCAGAAGACGGCAGTGGTATTTTGTGAACGGCTGCATTGTCCAAGGGGAAGTTGCTTCTGCATTGTGTGGTTGGGTAGAAGGATCTAGGTTTGAGCCACAGTGGGAATGAGGCATACTTGTACATGTCCAAGCTGTGATTGTGTGTGACTTGGGGGTGGTGTCCCAATGTCCCTCTGGGTTTCTGAGATACAGCCTGAGTGAGCTGCTGGAGGCAGCAACACAAGTGTCCTGTGGTAGAAACCAGGCCGCTTCAGTGGGCCATCATTAAGCCTCATCTTGTGACCTTCAGCAGGGAAGGAACACAAAAGAAAGACTTTATATTGAACTTATCTTACTAAATTCCCCAAAACAATGCACACATTTTGGAGTGTAGTGAGGTCAGGTTATTGTGGTTGTGTACAGCAATATCCAATAGACTACAATGAGATGAGTGACAGGCTAATCTGTTTACAAAGATACACTCACTTAAATTAGGCATCTTGAACAAACCCAGTTTTAATCCCTCCAACATCAGTCGCCATGCCTTCACCTGCCTGAGCCTTAAGCTCTGGAATTCTTGTCCAAAACCTCTCCACCTCTCTCCCCTCTGTTGACATGCCTCTTAACACTTGCCCCTGAACAAGCTTATAGTCATCTATCCTATGTAAAATGGCAGCCAATCTTTTCTTTATGGGCTTTGGGATATTTGATTATGTTTAAGGCACTGGGTAAGCATAAGCTGCAGCTTTTGATGATGGCAATTGGAGAACTAAAGGGACAAAAATGGAATAAACCTAAAAGAAGGTCACTATCCTTACAACCTGATTTAAATATGTTGCTGCTTTTGTTGTATTGGCAAATCACCGTAAGATGGTGTTTGTCACTGAGCATAAGGGGTTAAAAAAGACTTTTGAGGCACCTTAAGACAATCTATTGTCTACGTGCAAATATTCAATTTTCTGGAAAGTATTTTAAAATACAGCTTCAGTCAAAGAAAGAAAAGGAAGAGAAACAACATTGCTTTGATACAACCTCCATTCAACACAATGTGTCAAATCACAACAGGCTTGTCAGGACCTTCAAAGGCAAAAATATAGACATAAAATAAAAATTAAAACAATTCGCACTGACTGCCTGAGAGAGAGGTGTATCTAAGAAGCCTGAAATAGCAGCCTGCTTCCCAGACATCGGCAAGCAACAATTTCATCAACAAATAACCCTGGGTGGGTGACAGCTGTAGCAGGAGAAATTACCAGAGAGGTAATTCTGACACACAGGGACCTGCCAGTTACCACTTTGGTAATGATGGTAATTATACCGCTGGTGGTTAGGCTGCAGTAATAGCCAAAACAAGAAATGAATCACCAGCTTCAGTAGAGAGCTCGATGCGTCTGTCAAATGAGGCAGACTGAGAGGGTCTCTATCCGATTAATCCCCCCCCATGTTATGATAATCCCACTGGTATTTTACTCTTTTGTCCTCTCCTTAGATTACTCATTCCCTCTTTAAACACATGAACCATTTATTTTCTAGTGCCTTCTGTTGTCTCTGTGCTCATGTTCAATCCTTATGGATTTGTAATTTTTTTTATTTTCTCTCTGGAAGTTCTGGGCATGGGACCCCACAGCCATTGCTGAGCCCCTGCAAACTCCCCCATCATTTCATGTTAAAGCTCAGGTAGGGCATCATGCCAGAGATTGCAGAACATGCAGAGCAGGAAGGTTGCTTCCCAAGAAGAACTTAGATTGGTAGAAAATCAGAAGGAAGAGGGGTGAAATGAGGGGGAATATGGTTGAAGCACTGAATTATTCTGATCTGGATCATGCACTGCCTGAAAACAGATTCAGTTGTACCTTTCAAGAGGAAATTGGATGAATAATCAGGAGCAATGTACACAATTATGGGTAAGATTGGGACTGCTGCAATTAGTAATCCTTTCTCTCATGACCTGTTCTCATGGCCACTGTATGTATACGGCTAGTCCAGTTCAATTTCCTGTTAATGGTAAGCCCCCCAGGATATTGATAAGGGGGGAATCAGTGACGGTATTACTATTGAACATCAAGGTACAATGGTTAGATTCTCTCTTGCTGAAGATGGTTATTGACTGGCACTTACATGGCGCAAGTATTACTTCCAACTCGCCAGCCCAAGCCTGGGTATCGTCCAGAATTGTTGCATTTGAACATAGACTGCTTCAGTATCTGAGGAGTAGCAAATGGTGTTCAACATTGTGCAAACATTTGTGAACCTCCCCACTTCTGACCTTATGCTGAAGGGGTTGATGAAGCAGCTGAAGATGCTTTGGCCTAGGACACTACCCTGAGGAGCTCCTGCAGAGATGTCCTCGAGCTGAGATGACCAACCTCCAACAACCATAACTATCTTCCTATGTGCCAGGTATGACTCTGACCAGTGGACAGTTTGCCCTCCCCACCCCGATAGCCATTGATTTCAGTTTTGCTGGGGCTCCTTATGCCACATTCAGTTGAATGCAGCCTTGACGTCAAGGCCTACCACTCTCACCTCCCCTCTGGAATTCAGTCCTTCTGTCTATGTTTGAATGAAGGCTGGAGCTTAGTGGCCCTAAAAAACTTAAACTGAGCATCACTGAGCAGATTATTACTGAACAGATGCTGCTTGAATGCACTGTTGGTGACACCTTCCATCACATTACTGATTGAGAGCAGACTGACAGGGCGGTAGTTGGCTGAGTTGAATTTGTCCGATTTTTTATGTACAGGACACTCCTGAGCAATCTTCCACATTATCTGGTAGAAGCCAGCATTGTAACTGTGCTGGAAGAGCACGGCTAAGGGAACAGCAAGTTCTGGAGCACAATTACAGTACAATTCAGTACCATTGCTGGAATGTCTGCAGTATCCATTGTCTCCAACCATTTCTTGATATCATGTGGAGTGAATCAAATTGGCTGAAGATTGGCCTCTGATACTAGGGACCGCTGAAGGATACTGAGTTGGATCATCCTCTCAACACTTCTGACTGAAATTTGTTGCAAATGCACTGATATGCACTGTTTGTGGCAACCTTCAGGACATTTCCTTGCCCATGTTTGGCCTGAAGCCATGAGACTTCATGGGGCCTGGAGTTAATGGTGAAATCTCCCAAGGCAACTCCATCCTCACTGTGCCGCCACCTCTGCCAGTTCTGTCCTGCTAAGGGAAAAGATGTAGCTCAGGATGGTGATGGTGTTCCTGGGACATTGTCTGCAGTATGGCTATGTCAGATTGTTGTTTCATTAATCTAGACAGCTCTCCCAACCTGTGGTACGAGCCCCAGATGGTAGCAAGGAGAACGCTGAGTTTGCCGTTGTCATTTCCAGTGTCCATGTTGATGCCAAGAGGTGTGTCCAGTTTCATTCTATCCTGTGATTCGGTGACAGTAGTTCTCCAACTTGCCAATTTGGTATGAAAGTGGGGGTTGTGGTTTGGCCATCCAACGGGTTTAAATATAAACAGGGTGTTGATTGATGCTACCAAATTCATGTCAAGGCAATGAGACAAAAACTTACTCCAAGAACTTCCCTGCAATACTCTCCTCAAAATGATAACGTGGAGCAGAAATCCTGATCATTATAGCTCAGTATTACACAGAAGAGTGTGAATGGTATTTTCCCATGACAGTCAATTAGAATATAGAGGGTGCACTGTTTGTAATGTGGACTTGGTGTTCTGCTCTCTGTAATATGTTTATGCTGAATTACTCTCTTTTACATACTGAAGATGCTATTTCACTAATTATGAACAAAGGTTCCTATTCATTATAATTCAGCGCCGCCATTTGCCTTGAGACTTCTGCCCTAGAACTAGGGACAACCTGTGATAGGGTCTCAGGCATTGCCTTCATCAATGTGGTTTGATTGGTCAATAATGCAAAAAGATGATGATTTTGTCGCTTTTCTGTTTCTGAGATGGAGTCTGATTCACAGCTTGTTATGTCCTTTATGTGGCCCATTTGGCAACCCCAATGGCCACTGGGGGTCAGGTCTCATGTCAGGGTTTGAGCCTGAAAATCAAGGCTGACACTCCAATGTGCTGCTGAAGGAGTGCCGCACTGTTGCAAGAGTTGTGTTCCTAGATGAGATATTAAATAAAGGCCTTGATAGAAGGAAGCAAAAACATTCCATGGCACTATCTCAAAGAAGCAGCAAACTTTCGCCTGGTGTCTTGTTCAAGCCATACCCATCTATCAACATTAAACTATTACATGTCTGTTTGGAGGAGGGTGCTTGCTATGTGCAAATTGGCACCTTCAGTTTCTTCAACAATAACTACACTTCAAAAATCATTCATTGGCTGTAAATTCATTTGACACATCTGGTAGTCCTGAGAATTCCTATGTGATTGAAAGTCTAAGTGTTAGTTGCGACTAAAAAAATAGACTGTTGGACTGAGCTGTGCTGAGGAAAGGGTTAAAACATTAGCTGAAGCACATCATTCCGTGAAGTTTAGCATAGCTCGTCACCCATTGTACTGCCTGAAAAATCTAATTTTTAAAAGAATGTACTTACAAAGCAATATGTTTCAAATTCTCGAAAGCACTTTTTTTTTCAAAAGTGGTATTTAGGCAGAAGTCATCAATACAGGGTTATTGTCCAATTCTTCCATTAAATGGCAAGAGATCTTTTCATTGGAGTCAGGAATCGATTAGAAAATCTACAATTCACAAAAGCTTTGCTCAGGGCAAGGCCAGTACTTTCACACAGAGCAGTCTCCTTTTCTACATCTTTAAAAGACATGAGCATTAACCCCTTTTCCTAACACATTTCTTTCTATTGAAAGGGATTTGTTTGTAGAACCAGGTCCTGTCTTGTGTTATGTTGGTAAGTAGAGGTTCTTTGATATTCGTTATTTTTTTAAAACATCCTTTTAAAATTGTTTATTGAAATGAAACAGATTATATTCCCTGGTTTTCCTAAATCATTTTATTTTTTTCTATGGTCTTCCCACGAAATGTCATTATAATGGGTTTTATCGGATGGAGTTTGAACTGATCTGTCTGTTCAGGGTGGATTTTGGCTTGTAAGAGGGAGCTGCAGAAAGTTAGATTTAGGAGAGATTAATCAGAAGACCATATACATGTTTCGCAGTAATTTTTACGATCACAACCTTAAGCTTTCAGACAACAACTGGGGTGGAAGCCATTCAGAATTACCATGAATTTAGATTCTGTTCAAATTCAAGTCCCACCTTAGAGTCTTGTGCACACGGTCGAGTCTGACATCTGAGTTCTGAGGGAGTGCTGCACTCCCAGAGGTGCTGAGCTAAAAGCTGAAAAGCTCTCAGGATCACATGCAGGGTTTGCCATGTCCAATTCACCAAAGCCTGTTCAAACTAGATTTCATGATGTTTTGAATGATAGTGGCCGCTAGCCAGCTCCAAGTGTACTTAGCAGGGCCCCTGGTTCCTGTGAGGCCAGTACCATGTAAGTATCTCTCAGCCTACACCTCTGAAAGGCAATGTGCACTCTGACTGCAACAGCTCCTGGAAGGTTGCTGGAGTTTGACCCACAGGAAGGAGCTGGATGCTGTAACATTGCTGTGAGCAGGCTCCCAGATTGCGTTAGCATATGGTATTATCATATAATCTAGTGAATGAGATCAGGCTGCAGCACATGGAAAGAGATGTATTGTAACCACAAGGGGTCAGAAGACCATCCAGGTAAGCACTCAAAGGGAATGGAAGCAGGCAATCACAGAGGTCAATGTGAATGGTGTTACGTTGGAAACCAACATGACATGGTGCATTCAATGATCACACACATGAACAGTCAAGGTCAGTGAATTGATCTTCCAATGCCATAGCATTACAATTAGCCTAAGGCACTGACCCACAGCCCCATCATTCAACTACCAAAGATTCCTGTCAAGAATTACTCACTGTACATTTACAGTTTCATGCTGGATAGAGCCAGACACACTCTCTGTCGGGCTCCTCCGGAGTGGTCCAGGATACAGAGCTGTTGTTTCAGCACCCTGCTTGATGGGATGTTGTGTGCTCTGACTGGAGAGTGTGGTCATGGTGTAAAGTGAAAGGTCCCAGTCTCCTAGGTGGCTGAAAGACTGGGATGAAGGGCTAACTGCCAAAAGTGAAAGTGTCATGAGACAGAAGAGTGGGCAGTCACTAGTACAATATACACCAGGAGCACAGCCAACAGTTGCCGTACATTTCAGTATTCGCGGATAGCAGTCATAAAACCGTATTTGTGCAGTCAATGACACTGAATTGGAGGTGAGGAAATTCACCTTCACTGCAAACCAATGGCAACATCATCCTTCCCCACCCCGGGGGCTACAGATCAGGGGCACATCCATGGGCTTCTGCCGCAGTGAGCGTGAATCCAGGATAGTACATTGCTTTCCTGGTGCCAGGGTTAAGGACACCCCCAAACATTTGAAGGATGTTGTCAACAAGGAGGGAGGAGAAGCTGGAATCTTTTGTACACATTAATAGGAATGACATCATTCAGGAAAGGGGTAAAGCTTTCCAGAGTGAATATGGGAGGTTAGGAAGAAAGTTAAAAACAGAACATCGAAAGCAGTAATCGCTGGTTTATTCCCAAGTTCTAATGAGGAAAGAAGTAAAAGAATAGAGCAGATAAACCAGTGGCTGAAGAGATGGTGAAATGTGCAGGGATTCAGATTCCTAGATCATTGGGATCTCTTGTGGAATAGAAAAGACCTGTTCAAAAGGGATGGATTTCACCTGAATTGGAAAGGTACCAATATCCTGGTGGGATTTGCAAGCTGTAATTCGGGAGACAGTAAACTATTAGACGGGAGGCGTGGGGGGGGGTTTCCTAAATAGCAGTGAAAGTAGGAAGCCAGGTGAAAATGGTTCTGAATCAGAAAAATCAAGTTAATTAGAAAAGACAGTCATAGAGTCATGGGGTCAGAGAGATGTACAGCACGGAAATAGATGCCTCTGGTCCAAATCGTTCATGCCGACCAGATATCCCAACCCAATCTAGTCCCATTTGCCAGCACCTGGCCCATATCGCTTCAAACGGTCCTATTCATATACCCATCCAAATGCCTTTTAAATATTATAATTGTACCAGCCTCCACCACTTCCTCTGGCAGCTCATTCCATACACACACCACCCTTTAAATAAAAATGTTGTTCCTTAGGTCTCTTTTATATCTTTCCCCTCTCACTCTGCCCTCTCGTTCTGGACTCCCCCACTCCAGGGAAAAGACTTTGTCTATTTATCCTATCCATACCCCTGAGGACTTTGTAGACCTCTATAAGGTCACCCCTCAGCCTCTGATGCTCCAGGGAAAACAGCCCCAGCCTGTTCAGCCTCTCCCTATAGCTCAAATCCTCCAACCTTGGCAACATCCTTGTAAATCTTTTCTGAACGCTTTCAAGTTTCACAATATCATTCCGATAGGAAGAAGACCAGAATTGCATGCAATATTCCAAAAGTGACCTAACCAACATCCTGTACAGCTGCAACATGACCTTCCAACTCCTGTACTCAATATTCTGAACAATAAAGGAATGATCCCAAACACCTTTTTTACTATCCCATCTACCTATGACTCTACTTTCAAGGAGCTATGAACCTGCACTCCAGGGTCTCATTGTTCAGCCACACTTCCTAGGACCTCACCATTAAGTGTATAAGTCCTGCTGAGGCGTTTGGTATGCTTTCCTTTATTGGTCAGAGTATTGAATACAAGGGTTGGAAGGTCATGTTGCAGCTGTACAGGACATTGGTTAGGCCACTGTTAGAATATTGTGCAAATCTGGTCTCCTTCCTAGTGGAAAAATGTTGTGAAACTTGAAAGGGGACAGAAAAGATTTACAAGGATGGTGCCAGGGTTGGAGGATCTGAGCTACAGGGAGAGGTTGAATAGGCTGGGGTTGTTTTCCCTGGAGCGTCAGAGGCTGAGGGGTGACCTTATAGAGGTTTACAAAATCCTGAGGGGCATGGATAGGATAAATAGACAAAATCTTTTCCCTGGGGTCGGGGAGTCCAGAATAAGAGGGCATAGGTTTAGGGTGAGAGGGGAAATATTTAAAAGAGACCTAAGGGGCAACTTTTTCATGCAGAGGGTGGTTTGTGTATGGAATGAGCTGCCAGAGGATGTGGTGGAGGCTGGTACATTTGCAACATTTAAAAGGCATCTGGAAGGGTATATGTATAGAAAGGGATATGGGCCCGGTGCTGGCAGGTGGGACTAGGTTGGGTTGGGATATCTGGCCGGCATGGACGAGTTGTTTCCATGCTGTACATCTCAATGACTCTATTTGCTTTCCCAAAATGCAACACCTTGCATTTATCTGAATTAAACTCCATCTGCCACTCCTCAGCCCATTGTCCCATCTGATCAAGGTCCCGTTATAATCTGAGGTAACTTTCTGCACTGTCCACTACACCTCCAATTTTGGTGTCATCTGCAAACTTATTAACTATATCTCCTAGATTCACATCCAAATCATTTATGTAAATGACAAAAAGTAGAGGACACAGCACCGATCCTTGTGGCACTCCACTGGTCACAGGCTCCAGTCTGAAAAACAACCCTTCACCACCACCCTCTGTCTCCTACCTTTGAGCCGGTTATGTATCCAAATGTCTAGTTCTCCTTGTATTCCATGAAATCTAACCCTGCTAACCAGTCTTCCATGTGGAACCTTGCCGAACGCCTTACTGAAGTCCCTATAGATCACGTCCACTGCCCTGCCCTCATTAATCTGCTTTGTCGCTTTTTCAAAAAACTCAATCAAGTTCGTGAGATGTGATTTCCCATGCACAAAGTCATGTTGACTATCCCTAATCAGTCCCTGCCTTTCCAAATACATGTACATCCTGTCCCTCAGGATTCCCTCCAACAACATGCCAATCACCGACATCAGGCTCACTGGTCTATAATTCCCTGGCTTGTCATTACCACCTTTCTTAAATAGCGGCACCACGTTTGCCAACCTCCAGTCTTTCAGCACCTCACCTGTGACTATCGATGATACAAATATCTCAGCAAGAGGCCCAGCAATCACTTCCCTAGCTTCCCACAGAGTTCTTGGGTACGCCTGATCAGGTCCTGGGGATTTATCCACCTTTACACATTTCAAGACACCCAGGACTTCCTTCTCTGTAATATGGACATTTTTCAAGATGTCACCATCTATTTCCCGACACTCTATGTCTTCCATGTCCTTTTCCACAGTAAATACTAATGCAAAATACTCGTTTAGTATCTCCCCCATCTCCTGTGGCTCCACACAAAGGCCGCCTTGCTGATCTTTGAGGGGCCCTATTCTCTCCCTACAGATTTACAGATTACAGATTACATTACAGTGTGGAAACAGGCCCTTCGGCCCAACAAGTCCACACTGACCCGCCGAAGCTCAACCCACCTATACCCCTATATGTACGCCTTACCTAACACTACGGGCAATTTAGCATGGCCTCTTCACCTGACCTGCACATCTTTGGACTGTGGGAGGAAACCGGAGCACCCAGAGGAAACCCACACAGACACAGGGAGAACGTGCAAACTCCACACAGTCAGTCGCCTGAGGCGGGAATTGAACCCGGGTCTCTGGCGCCTTGAGGCAGCCGTGCTAACCACTGTGCCACCGTGCCGCCCACTAGTTACCCTTTTGTCCTTAATGTATTTGTAAAAACCCTTTGGATTCTCCTTGACCCTATTTGCCAAAGCTATCTCATGTCCTCTTTTTGCCCTCCTGATTTCTCTCTTAAGTATACTCCTACTGCCTTTATACTCTCCTCAGGATTCACTCAATCTATCCTGTCTATACCTTACATATGCTTCCTTCTTTTTCTTAACCAAACCCTCAATTTCTTTAATCATCCAACATTCCCTATACCTACCAGCCTTTCCTTTCACCCTAACAGGAATACACTGTCTCTGAACTCTCGTTATCTCATTTATGAAGGCTTTCATTTTTCCAGCCGTCCCTTTACCTGCAAGCATCTACCCCCAATCAGCTTTTGAACTTTCTTGTCTAATACCATCAAAATTAGCCTTTCTTCAATTTAGAACTTCAACTTTTAGATCTGGCCTGTCCTTTTCCATCACTATCTTAAAACAAAAGAATGATGGTCGCTGGCCCCAAAGTGCTCCCCCACTGACACCTCAGTCACCTGCCCTGCCTTATTTCCCAAGAGTAGGTCAAATTTTGCACCTTCTCTAGTCGGTACATCCACATACTGAATCAGAATTTTTTTTTGTAGACACTTAACAAATTCCTTTCCATCTAAACCCTTAACATTATGGCAGAACCAGTCAATGTGCAAAAAGTTAAAATCCCCTACCATAACCACCCTATTATTCTTACAGATATCTGACATCTCCTTACAAATTTGTTTCTCAATTTTCCTCTGACTATTAGGGGGTTTACAATACAATCCCTTTCTTATTTCTCAGTTCCACCCAAATAACTTCCCTGGATGTACTTTGGGGAATATCCTCCCTAAGTACAGCTGTAATGCTATCCCTTATCAAAAACCACTCCCCCTCCTCTCTTGTCTCCCTTTCTATCCTTCCTGTAGCATTTGTATCCTGGAACATTAAGCTGCCAGTCCTGTCCATCCCTTGCTATGATATCCCAGTCCCATGTTCCTCACCATGCCCTGAGTTCATCTATCTTCCCTGTTAGGCCTCTTGCATTGAAATAAATGCAGTTTAAATTATCAGTCCTATCTTGTTCTCTGCTTTGTTACTGCCTGCTTTGACTGTTTGACTCGCTTTTTTTCTCAACTGTACCAGTCTCAGAATGATCTCTTTTCTTACAATTTCCCTAGAAATCCTCCCAAGCAGATCTCTCACATCTCACTGCCAATATATTAGTCCCCTTCTAATTCAGGTGCAATCCGTCTTTCTTGTACATCTCACTTCTACCCCAGAGGAGATTCCAATGATCCAAAAACATGAATCCTTCTCCCATACACCAGCTCCTCAGCCATGCATTAATCTGCTCTATCCTCCTATTCCTGCCCTCACTAGCTCATAGCACTGGGAGTAATCCAGATATTACTACTCTCGAGGATCTCCTTTTTAAATTCCTGCCTAACTCTCTGTAATCGCCCTTCAGAATCTCAACCTTTTCCCTTCCTATGTCGTTGGTTCCAATGTGTCCAATGACCTCCTGCTGGCCCCTCTCCCCCATGAGAACATTCTGCACCCTCTCTGAGACATCCTTGATCCTGGCACCAGGGAGGCAACACACCATTCTGCTTTTTCGCTGCTGGCCACAGAAACATCTGTCTGTGCCTCGGACAAGAAAATCCCCTAACATAACTGATCTCTTGAAATCTGACGTACCCCTCATTGCATTAGAGCCAGTCACGATACCAGAAACCTGTATCTGTGCTACATTCTTTTCTCAACTGTACCAGTCTCAGATTGATCTCTTACCTCACCATCTCCCTGGGTTCCACTCCCCCACCTTACTAGGTTAAATCATCCCGAGGCTGTTCGTGCTACATTCCCCTGAGAATCCAACACCCCCTACGTTTTCCAAAACAGCATACTTGTTTGAAATGGGGATAGCCACAGAATACTCCTGCACTACCTATCTACCTCTCTTACCTTTCCTGGATTAACTCATCTATGTGACTATATCTGCAGCTTTCCTACCTTCCTATAACTGCCATCCATCACACCCCCCCTTTGCTCTTGTAAATTCCTCATTGCCTCTAACTGTTACTCCAACTAATCCATTTGAACTGAAAGGATTTGCAACCAACGGCATTTATTGCAGATGTAATCCTCAGTAACAGGGAATCTCTCCCTAAACTCCCGCATCCGACAAGAAGAGCATATCACTCCACTAAAGGCCATTTTTGCTTCTTCCAATCTACAGGCCCAGTCAAGAGCAAGTCAAAGAACAAGGTAACTCTGAAGAATGAAACTGTATTTACTTCAATGCAAGAGGATTTACAGGTAAGGCTGTTGAACTCAGGTAATATATGGGAACATGGGACTGGGATGTCATCGCTATTACTGAAACTTAGCTGAGGGAAGGACAGGACTGGCAGTTTAATGTTCCAGGTTGTAAATGCTATAGGAAGCAACATAGAAAGGGAGGCAAGAGAGGAGGGTGTTACAGAGTTGTGTAGAGTACTTGTGTAGTGGAAGACAGGGACCTCGAGTTTATTTGTTTAGAACAGAGTGCGTGATCCCTTTAAGAGATAAAGTGTTTTTCAAAGCTTGGAGATTTTAACAAAAAGTGTTTACAAGCAGCTGTAAATGCACAGACAGTTCTAAAATGGAAACATGTAACAATTAGTTGTGATTGGAGAACTTTGGGCTTGTTTTGTGTTTTGGTAACTGGCTTGAATTAACCGATTAATTTAAAGCCATTTGATACTGAAAACCTATCACATTTAAACCTGATGGTTTTGACAACCAGGAACCAGTTGATTGTAAAGAAATTAATACATCATCAAGGATAGAAAAGATGGAGGCATTTTGAAAACTGGAGAGAGCCAACTGCCATCTGAAGTGAGAGCACACTCACCACTGAGAAAAACAGATATCTCCACGCTCTCTAAAAAACACCACCTATTCACGAAGGTACACAGCACTCACAGATAATCTTCCTGACAGCAGAATTCAATGGAGAGAGGCTTTCAGAACAGAAGAAATTACAGAAGAAACATCCCTGACAGCAGAATCAGCAGAAGAAAGACTGGAGAGACAGGGGAGCATTTTGGAAGATACATTTTGTGTGAAATTTGAGGGACTAAGTTTTAATTTGTTGTTTCGCTGTAGAAGTGGGACTTGTATTTATTCAAACAGCATCCTATTAGAATCAGAGAATAGTCATCTAGACTCAAAATGTTAGCTTGCTCTCTCTCCATGATGCTGTCTGACCCGCTGTGATCTCTAGCATTTGTGTTTTCAATACAGAGGCATTATGTTCCTGTTAGAGTAAAATATAAGGCTAGTAAGAGTAGGGGACATTGGATGAATAAAGACATTGAGGTTCTAGTCAAGAATACAGAAGAATCATATGCTAGGTAGAGACAACTGGAATCAAATTAATAACTTGAAGATATAAAGAGTGTAGGGGTACTATTAAGAGGGAAATCAGGAAGGCAAAGAGAGGATATGAGATAGCCTTGGCAGTTAAGATTGAAGATAGTTTAAAAAGCTTCTACTACACATTAAGAGCAAAAGAGCAACTAGAGAGAGTAGGATTCCTCAAAGAGCAACGAGGTTGTCTTAGTGTTGAACCTCAGGAGATAGGAGAGATATTAAATGGATATTTTGCGTCAATTTTTACGGTGGAGAAAGAAATCGAGGCCAGAGAACTCAAGGAAATAAATATTGATGTTTTGAAAACGGTTTGCTTTATAGAAGAGGAAGTTCAGGAGGTCTTAGAAAATATAAACGTGGATAAATCTACAGGTACCTGATCAAGTGTATCCCAGGATGTTGTGGGAAGTTAGGGAGGCAATTGCGGGGCCCCAGCAGAAATATTTGTATCAACCATAACCGCAGGACTGGGGGGTGTACATGCTATATGACTCCAGGACTCTGTGGCTGTATGATTGAAAGCAGTGGCAGAGCTCTGTGAGAAGCACAGTCAATTCACACACCGTTCCTGGTGTAGGTTCCTGGAAAATGACAGGGTCACAAGTCCTCTCCTTCTCCACATTCCATGGAGGGTCTGAACCTCATGACCTTCTCCACAGGTAGTCTCATTCTGTCAGGCCTTCAACAACTTTTGGCCAACTCTGCCAACCCACCGGCACGTCCACAAACTCAACAAGTACCCATTAACTTGAGAATAGTCATTGTTTCCTTTAAATAGCACCGCCTGAGGTGGGAGCTTGTGGTGCTATCCTTCCTGCAACTTAATGTATTATCACTGCTCAGTGTTGGAGAAAGGTTCTTACCTGGAATGATAAAGTCAGAAAGCAATGGTGTTGGTTCCTGACACTGCAACCAGCCTACAGCACATTGTTCTGACATATCGCCTACTGCCCACATTAATGGCCTCACCTGGATTCCATTCTATATGGTGGGTGTCAGGAATACACATCATTTTAGTGCCAACATGACACCTATAGCGGCAAAACTACAGCCCCGTTTAGCCGTCACTGTCTTTTCGAGTAGAAATTTATTGTCATGTGTACTTCCCCATGAGAAATACAGTGAAACGTTCTATAAGCTATCACACCACGACGCCTATATTAATGACAGAAGTCATACATAAATAATAAGAAGAAGTAAAATTAAGACAAAGTTCATCGCAGTCCAGTTAACAGTTCCTGGGCTTGGGGAAAACCAATTAAGGAAGGATGGAATACCCTAAAGAAGAAACTGGGATGAGCCCGCCATTCCGGAGCGCCAGAATACTGGGCTAGAAGCCTCCACTGAAGAAGACCGCGATGCCTGTCCGCTGGGAGCCACCTCACCACTGGGCTAGGAGAAACCTCCCGTTCCCCTCCTCCTCCAGACACAGCTGCCAATCCGTTGTCCATCCCCTTTGCCGAAGCTTCTGCTCCTTCAGGGGTCCGGGCCTAGCTGCGGACCTTGAGCCTCGGCCCAGCTTGCGAGTCTGTACCGAGGGGGAGTCAGCCCAGGACCTGCTCCTCACTCAGCAGGAGACCCCAGGTTGGCGTGGAGCTATGTTCTGGGGTTGCTGCCTGAAGCCTCCTCCTTCACCCGACACTCTCCAGGCTTTAAAGGAATGAAAGTGATGAAAAGAGAAAGTAAAAGGAAAAAGAAGAGAAAGAAAGCTGATGGGAGCGGTTGGGGCCTGGGCTCAGTTCCCCTACTCAGCCGCCATCTTGTTTGAAGTTAAAAATCACACAACACCAGGTTATAGTCAGACAGGTTTATTTGGAAGCACTAGCTTTCAGAGCGCTGCTCCTTCATCAGACAGCTACCTGACAGCTACGTCGGACTATAACCTGGTGTTGTGTGATTTTTAACTTTGTCCACCCCAGTCCAACACTGGCACCTCCACATCTTATTTGAAATGATGTTACACTGAATCTCTCAGGTGAATGGAAAAGATCCAATGACATTTTTCAAACAGATTCTTTGAAATTTAGTAAGCGTCTTAACTCCATCAGCTGCCTTAGCAACATGCTCCTGAACACCTTTGGGTGGAAACAAATCTCTCAAATCTCAGATTTGAACATATTGATTGAAGCACTTGTTGCGGGACAGAGTCTGATTGCTTTAACCACCCGTTGCCTGAAGAAATGTTCCTTCTCTCCTAATTGGTCCAGCTGTAACGTTAGGTTTACATCCTATTAGCCAGTAACCAAAGTACTGCAGATTGAAGCATTTGAAGTCGGACCGAGTGAAGGGAAGTCGGATTAAACAAAAAGTCACAAAGTCTCAGTGGTTAAACCCGAGCAGCCTGCTGACCCTGGGAAGATCAGTTAAGCTCTGTTATTGCACATTCCCAGGCTGAGCGTTTGCTCAGGCGTTCAGCCCCCTACCTGGGAAAAGGTGCTCCCTGAGGTCCTGCAGCCTGATACCATCCTGGCCAAACATGACAATTCTCAGCCACAAGGTCACAGAGGTCACAGCTCTGTTATTATCCTAAATCTGTTCTTCATGCTTTGCGTATCAGGGGACTGCGGAGGATGTGAATAGTCAGTGGTTTTGAATTTCTAAAGTCCACAGCAGTCACCTGTTCCTCCCCAGCCCGCGGCCTGTGACTCCAGCTCATTCACCTTCCCTTTTTGTATTGTTGAATGCAGCCTTTTCAAATTGTCCACTGTGTAAAGCCAAGTACTGGAATGGCCAGCAGGGTCACTGACCATTAAGTTTTTGACCAGATGGGATTGCTCTTTCAGGGTCCTATTTGGTTTAGCCTTTTTTCTTCGCTTTAGCTACATCAGTCTCCACTATCTGTCCCCTCAGGCCACTTGTCTTTTCCATCGCTGTGATCTGGGTTAAAGAGGGTCTAAGCCTCAGCCTGTGTATCAGAGAACATATAATGTTACCTTTCAACTTACAATGAAGCTGGGTCACAAAAACCGAACAGGAGAGGGGAAGGAATTGGTTATTTTGTACTTTGAGATGGTCTTTCCTGTAAATGAAGGGTCATGGATAAGACACAGCTCTGGTGCTTTCTTATTTTGATGACTTACAGAAATCTTTATGGTATAAAACTCCTTCCATATATGTACTGCACTGAAGAACAAGCAGGCTGTTGTTTGTGGAGGGATTTGGCAAAACTGGTGTTAATGAGTTGGGAACTTATAAACTAACATCAATATTCTGACCACTGCTAGCACTAAAGGCTGGGCTTTGTAACATTTATTAACACTGTCATTAATGAGATTTATAGTTACAACAGCAATACAGTGAATGACAATGTGCAATTTGCTGTAGCTCACCAATAACTGAACTGACCTCCACATGGTCCATTCTGGCAGCCTTCTGTCTTGTTACTCAATGGATTGAGCCCCAGTGGTCCCCTCTGCAGGAGCCAGTGGCTAGTGTGGCTCAGCACTCCCATTCCTCTCTGTGACAGACTCTGCTGCAATCACAGCAGAGGAAGACAGGGGGCTGAGAAGGAGCACAGTTTACAGGCCTCTATTTTGATGGCTGAACTTTTCATTTCTGTTTGTCTCTTTCCAATGTCCTTCCAAGCAGTCAGTTTCCTGAGGTCGCAGATGGCAGTCTCCCAGGGGTCAGTATCAATGTCCACTATCCTCATATCTTGCTTGCTGTTGTCCTTGTCGTGGAGGCTTGAAAGCTCAGGCAGTCATGGCGCGATGCAGATGTTTGTGCATGTGGCTATTATCCACCCAGTGAACAAGGCTTACTAATCAAACCCAGCAACATCACTCCCAGTAACAGAGGCTTGAACAACATGATGGCTGTGACAGTGTTTATTCAAGTTATGAAAAGGACCTCTTACCAGCTGGCATTGATGTCTTCTGATTCCCAAATGTTTGAAACAATCTCACTTTGTTCAGAAAGATGAGAGTTCCTTTGCTTAATTAAAACTGGTTGATTGCACTACTGCTTTGTTTAAAAAAAAAACTATTTTTCAAATCAAGCTGTTTAAAGATACCATTTCACACATCTGGAGCTGGTGGGACTTTAGACCCAGGCTTTTGATGCCATAGGTAGGAATTCTACTGCTGCACCACAAGAGCCCCCTAGGGGACATCTGTTATGTTACACACAAATCTTGACTCTCCAGTACAGCCATGAACATAACCCCACTGGAACACTTCCACATCCAGTTGGTTGATTGTATCTAATAGGTTCTGTTGATGGATGTTTAGTATCTCGTTGTTGAAGGTGACATATTGGGCATTGATTAGTTAATAATTATTACACGTGAATGTGCTAAGGTTTGTTTTTGTGACAAATGGACATCTCTGGGTTGGAGGTGTCGTATTGGCCCTTCTAATGACATTGTGATTAAAGATTTTCTAAATTCTAAATTTTTCTAAAAATTTTTAAAAACATTAAGTTACAGTGCCCCCTCCTGACGCTGTATCATTTTTGTTTTCATTTTGTTTACATTTGGTTTTATGCAGGGTGTAACTAAATGCAATAGCTGATGGGAACTCCAATAGCTGCAGTGCTTTATTACCCCTTCTGAGGACACTTTGATTTAAATTTCTCTAAGTTTCTTTAAAAATATCAATTTAAGTCCCAGTGCCCCTAAGGGCTTATTTTGCTTTTATTTGGTTTGATTTGATTAATCTGATGTTCTCAAAAGAATACTGTGATGTGGATATAAAGTCAGCCAGCCAGTGGGGATTGTTTGTGGAGTGGAGAATTAAACTCTGTGGCAAGCAATAAACAGTTTCCCTGAAAGCATTCCAGGCTTGGTTTGTTCTTCACAAATAGCTTCTAACAAATTGCTGGCTAATTAGATCCAGCTCTTTTTCCACCACTATAATATATGACATGTGGCTAACGTGGTCTGTTAAAGTGTCTGTCCATTTCATGCATTGGCAAATTAGGGTTCATATGATGTACATAAAACATCAATTCCCATCTTCAGACAGCACTGAGCAGCATGTGTGCTGGGCACTCTCTAACTGAACAAATTCACTAGCAGGGTAGTAGGAGAGGCCCAGTGTGGGCAACTATTAAACAGTTTTTGTGGGGTGGACAATGCCTCTGCTCTCCAGGGGAAAAATCTGGATTGTTGCTGACCCAGTGCCGGATCATACAATTGTTAACCACTGGCCAAAACCCATTCCCCCATGCCAAGCTCTACTCTTGTAGCCAGTCAGCTACTTCTGGGCCGTCCAATCCAAAGCTGCTGGGATACACTTGGATACCAGCTTGACTGTAGCTCACTGGTTCTATATAAATGAAATCCACTGTTCAAAATGGCATCAAGTGCCTCAGGAGGAAAATCTTTGTGGATCAGTATGAATCTAGTATAAAACAGAGTTAACGGTTTGAGACCAGGATGTGTCTTTTTAAGGAGAGGAGACATGCTCAAACTCCAAACTCAACCGGTCTGGCAGCATCTGTGTTCTGACAAAGTGTCACTGGAACCGAAACGTTAACACCACTTTCTCTTCACAGATGCTGCCAGACTGGTTGAGTTTCTCCAGCACTCTGTTTCAGATTTCCAGCATCTGTAGCATTCTGCTTTCTTTGCTTTTGGTATATTAAAATGGATTCACAGTATCCTGACCAGTCTTGCCACGGGAATGCCAAACGTGGTCCTTTTAGCCAATTACTTATTGAATGGGTGATTCGAGTTGGTCTAGCGGGCCCACAATAGTTCCTGAATTGCTCAGACCAGATGTGGTTGGGTGCAGGGAGGGAAAGGAAGGTAAAAACTGTAGCAGCCGAGACACAGCCTCTGTGCAGCTATGACTAGCTCTGCTTGCTGTGCGGGGGGAGCTGTAAGTATACGTTTCAGTGCACCACACGGTCAGCAGGCACCATGATAATTTAAGAGTCTGCAGACGTTCTGAATCTGAGAAACAACGAAGATAGCGTGATGACTGAGAAGGCTCTCGGAGGGTCTCGGAGCTGGGAGTGAAAGCAAATGCCTGGTGTGTGTTTGTGGCTGTGTCAGAATCAATGGCCCTGGCTTCTCTCTGCAACTCCCTGGCTGCAGCTCTGATTCTATTTTTCTCATCAGTAATCTGTCATCTTTCTCATCTGACTCCATCTTTCTCACCTGTCCTTCTCATCTGTCTCCGACTCTCTCCCTCCCTTCACCTCTCAAGCACCCACTTGTTTTTCTTCCTCTCTCCCTGTCCACCCCAGCCTATCTCTTACCTCTCTCTCCAAGCCCTATGCCTTGCCTCCTGTTCTATCTCCCCCACCCACAAGGACACTGTGACCCAGACATGGAATTGGCTGCAGCCACTGTTACTATTGTCGACCAAGAGTGAATCCAGGTTACAGCGTGTGTGCAATTTCATGACCTCCAAATGGAAATCTCTCCCTGAATAAGAATATATGAAGCTGATTTTTGTTCCATACAGACCAGGCTGCAGTGTGCTATCAATATGTTAACACAGGCAGATGAGAAGGACATTGCCATTTGTCTCTTTGAAGTTGCTCTGACGTTCAGAACAATGGTTTTCGACCTTAACTCCACCTTCCTTTGCTATCCCCATATTCCTTGACCCCCTTTGCATCCAAAAGCAAATGTTATGGTCATTAGCCCATTGCCTGATTGTGGGATCTTGCTGTGCATAAAGGGGCTGCTGCATTTCTGATATTAAAACATCAAACTGTACTTCATTCGATGTGAGGCACCTTGGTATTTCTGGAGCAGATAAGAAATGTCATATGAATGGAGGTTATCGTTTGTGTCTGTTTGCTGAACATGCCCATCAGAGAGGCTCATTGTAAATCGACAGAATTTTTCAAATAAAAAGGTGCCTTGACTCAGAAAGTCATTTCTGTGTTAGGAGACTCATGTCAGATAATGAGTTGTCTAAAATGTTTCCTACTTTGCGCATGGAGTCATTAAGGAGCCATAGAGATGTACAGCATAGAAATAGATCCTTCCCTCCAACCCGTCCATGCCGACCAGATATCCAATCTAGTCCGATTTGCCAGCATTTAGCACATATCCCTCTAAATTGTTCCTATTCATATACCCATTCAGGTGCCTTTTAAATGTTGCAATTGTACCAGCCTCCACTACTTTCTCTGGCAGCTTGTTCCATACACGCACCATCCTCTGTTTGAAAAAGTTGCCCCTTAGGTTCCTTTTGAATCTTTCCCCTCTCACCCTAAACTTATGCCCCTCTTTGCTCCCTTACCCTGAGAAAAGATCTTGGCTATTCACCCGGTCCATGTTCCTCATGATTTTATGAACATCCATAAGGTCACCTCTCAACCTCTGATGCTCCAGGGAAAACGACCCTAGCCTATTCAGCCTCTCCTTATATCTCAAACCCTCCAACCCTGACAACATCCTTGTAAATCTTTCCTGAACCCTTTCAAGTTTCACAACATTCTTCCTATAGCAGGGAGATCAGAACCGAACACAGTATTCCAAAAGTGGCCTAAACAATGTCTTGTCCAGCCACAAATTGACCTCCAAACACCTATACTCAATGTACTGCACAATATAGACAAGGTTATCAAATGTCTTTTTCAGTATTCTGTCTACCTGCAAATCTACTTTCAAGGAACTATGAGTCTGCACTCCAAGGTCTCTTTATTCAGAACACTCTCCAGGATCTTATCATTAAGTGTATAAGTCCTGCTCTGATTTGCCTTTCCAAAATACAGCACCTTGCGTTTATCTAAATTAAACTCCATCTGCCATTTGGGTCCTGCCCATTGGCCCAACTGATCAAGGGTCCATTGTACTCTGAGGTAACTTTCTTGGCTGTTCACCACACCACCAATTTTGGTGTCATCTGCAAACCTAATAACCATACTTCCTATGTTCACATCCAAATCATTTACATGTCATAAAGAGCAGTAGTTCTACCACTGATCCTTGTGGCACACCACTGGTCACAGGCCTCCAGTCTGCAAAGCAAACCCTTCACAACCACCCTCTATCTCTTCCCTTCGAGCCAGTTCTGTACCCAAATGGCTAGTTTTCCCTTTGTCGCTGTTCAATTCTATATAGCTGATAGTAGGCGTCAGTTAGCTCAATTGGCTAAATGACATGCAGAGTGGCGGTACAGGTTCAACTCCTGGTGCAGCTGTGGTAACTCATGGACAGTTTCCACCTTCATCTACTGCCCATCCCTAGTTGCCCTTGAGAAGGTGTTCAGCTGCCTTCTTAACTGCTGTAGTCCGTGGGCGGTAGATAGAAGCACAATGTTACTGAAGAGGGATTTTCAGGATTTTTAGCCCAGTGACACTGAAGGAACAGCAATATATTTCCAGGTCAGGATGGTGTGTGGCTTGGAGGGGAATTTGCAAGCTGGTGGTGCTCCCATATATCTGCTGCCTTTGTTCTTCTAGGTAGTAGTGGTTGTGAGTTTGAAGGTGCTATCTGTGGAGTCTTGGGTGGATTTCTGCAGTGCATCGTATGGGTGGCATATGCTGCTGCTACTGAACATTGGGCGTGTGGAGGGACTGAATGTTTGTAGATGTGGTTGCCAATCAAGTGGACTTGTCTTGTGTAGTATAAGCTTCTTGAGTGTTGTTGGAGCTACTCTCATCCAGGCAAGTGGGGAGTATTCCATCGCACTCCAGACTTGTGCTTTATGGACAGTGGACAGGCTTTGGGGAGTCAGAAGGTGAGTTACTCACTGCGGGATTGCAGCCTCTGATTCCTATGAATGTACTGATAGCACAACATTTTGGAAGTGTGTCCTAATATCACCCCCCTCTATTGCAGCATTTACCAGAAATGTGAAAATTTACATAAAGCAATCAAAAATCCCAATTTGCCTGCCTGACTGTTACTGAAGGCAAAAACAAACCACACTAGGTGTTCACTTTAAATAGGTCTATTTATTGCAACACACCTAACTTTAACAAGAATGGTAAACTAAAGGATTTCCGATGTATATAACTTGAACTTTACCCCTTTTAAATCTTCCCTCCCACACAAACACAAACAAAGATGAACAGATGAACAGATGTTATAGAGAAAACGCTAACGAAATACAGGTTGGGATCATCAGTCCAAATCTCAAAAATTAGATATGTTTGTTTAACACTCCTCCCGTTCTTCAATGATGCCACAATGCTGTCTGTACAAATAATATCAGTCTCTAGTTCACTGGTTAATAGATTGGATCTAGGCTGGCTCTTCTTCCTTTGTGTTGTTGAACTGTTTCACTCAGCATTAGGTAGTTTTCCGACAAAGAATTTGAGTGAGCATTTTTACAGAGGAAGGAGGGAGAGAGAGAGATATATATTGATGCAGCCAACCTGTGGGATTTCCTTTTTCTTGATTTTCATTTCCCTCATGTGATTTTGCTAAACTGAACATGACTAATCAGAGTGTGTTACTGTGCCGAGCACTCCTGATCACATGGCAAATGTAGGCGGGTCACCTGGACTCAATATTCCCAAATTTCATATGCATCAGTTAGCTACACTTTTTTTTTCCCAACTACAAACATCTCCCCTTTGAAAGACCGTGTTCATCTTTTTCCTTATTTTCAGACTACAGTCCAAAAATAAAAAATGGGTCTCTTACCCTGAGCATGTGGCTAAAATTGACTGCTATGTTTTCTATATTGCGGTTACTATAGTGACTACACTTCAAAAGTATTTCATTAGCTGTAAGAAAGTTTGCAAAGGCATGAAAGGTGCTATTATAAATGCAAATTCTTTCTCTTCTTTATGGGAAAGTTTGAGAAATTAGCAACATTTAAGTATCCTGAGACCGTAACCCTGAGACCTTGGACTGGAGGGAGGAAAATTCTGACTGAAACACACTTGGGGTAACGTTAAATCAATGAGACACTGAACATGGCCCACATATCCATATTCTCAAAGGATGCCTCAGCTTTAAAAAAAAGCCAGTGCTCATAGACATAAAGCTGGTGTTATCCATAGGAGCACCAGCAACCAGCACACCTGCTGGATGACAGTAACTCTGACAGAGATTACCCTGCTTCATGAGTGGAGTCATTAAAGGCCTCGAATTGATCATCACTTCCGCTATAAGACTCAGTAGATTAGTTATTGATCCTGACGGCCTGCAGGAGGGCCTAACAGCTAGCCTGGGGCCTATACACTTCAGTAACTCTTCGCACTGCAGCAACTGGTGGGTTAAATCTTTCAAAACAGAATAGTTATCAATATATGATTACTTCTAAGCTCTTCTGGCCTTGGGTTATCTTGACTGACCTCCTTCTTGCTGAGTTCCTAACATCATAGAAATTGGGGTCATACTAACCTGCCCCAAAGGATACATGGTTCTGACAAGGGAATTCAATCAAATTTTTTCACTGCAGTGTACCACATGCTGGTTTGTCATTATTGTACTTCAAAGTTAATTTGAAAGTTTCTGAAGAAAATCATTAAACTTCAGTATATTGTGTTTGGATGAAAATCAGACGTTTGATTCATTCATTGGTTCTCTCCAGCTCAGATCCCACCATTTTTTTTTAAGTAACTACCACGAACCGCAAAGATCTGGAAGCTGAACTTACCTCATCTGCTACACATTAGCTAAATCACACGAATCCAACTGATTACATCCTGTTTCCAATATCTTCAATTGGAGAAAATGTGGATGAATCAATTTTTAAAAAAAATTCACAAGCTGTTGTGTGTGTCAGAGGTTAATTGCTGCTCAGCCCTGATTGTCCATGAGGAGCTGGTGGTAAAGACACCTCCCTTCAGGACCAGCCAATAGCTGGCCTGGTTATTAGGAGGGCAGTTAAGATTCAACCGCTTCTCTGTGGGTCTGGAGTCACATGCTAGCCAGACCAAGTAAACACAAGAGATTATTTTCTTTAAGAACACAACCTGATAATTACATATTGGTAATAGTGACGATGTAACTTTTAACTTTCAAGTTTGACTAATTGACTAAACTTAAGTTTCACGACTGCTGTGGTGGCATTTGAACAGCAGTAACTGGGTGAATAGTCCAAAAATTCTAAATGACTAATTCCATAATGTGCTACCATTGCCTTATGTGGTACATCAAGTGCACTTTATTAGACAAACATGGAGCTGAACATCGTCATGCCATAAACACTAAATAGAATTGAACAAGGTAATGTCAAACATATCATCTTGGGGCAAGAGTAGCCATTTTACAAACCCACCGACTCCCACAGCTACCTGGATTAAACCTCTTCCCACCCTACCTCTTGCAAAAATGCCATCCCGTATTCCCAATTCCTCCACCTCCGCTATATCTGCTCCCAGGAGGATCAGTTCCACCACAGATCGCCTCCTTCTTTAGAGACCGCAATTTCCCTTCCCACGTGATTAAAGATGCCCTCCAACGCATCTCGTCCACATCCCGCCCTCAGACCCTACCCCTCCAACCGTAACAAGGACAGAACGCCCCTGGTGCTCACCTTCCATCCTACCATAAACCAAATCATCCGCCGACATTTCCGCCACCTCCAAAAAGACCCCACCACCAGGGATACATTTCCCTCCCCACCCCTGCTATTCAACCTTCCGCAAAGACCGTTCCCTCCATGACTACCTGGTCAGGTCCACGCCCCCCCTACAACCCACCCTCCCACCCTGGCACCTTCTCCTGCCAGGGAATTGCAAAACCTGCGCACACACCTCCTCCCTCACCTGTATCCAAGGCCCTAAAGGAGCCTTCCACATCCATCAAAGTTTTACCTGCACATCCACTAATATCATTTATTGTATCCGTTGCTCCCGATGCGGTCTCCTCTACATTGGGGAGACTGGGCACCTCCCAGCAGAGCGCTTTAGGGAACATCTCCGGGACACCTGCACCAATCAACCACACTGCCCCGTGGCCCAACATTTCAACTCCCTCTCCCACTCTGCCGAGGACACGGAGGTCCTGGGCCTCCTTCACCGCCGTTCCCTCACCACCAGACGCTGGAGGAAGAACGCCTCATCTTCCGCCTTGGAACACTTCAACCCCAGGGCATCAATGTGGACTTCAACAGTTTCCTCATTTCCCCTTCCCCCACCTCACCCTAGTTACAAACTTCCAGCTCAGCACTATCCCCATGACTTGTCCGGACTTGTCCGACCTGCCTATCTCCTTTTCCACCTATCTACTCCACCCTCTCCTCCCTGACCTATCACCTTCATCCCCTCCCCCACTCACCTATTGTATTCTATGCTACTTTCTCCCCACCCCCACCCTCCTCTAGCTTATCTCTCCACGCTTCAGACTCTCTGCCTTTATTCCTGATGAAGCGCTTTTGCCCGAAACGTCGATTTCACTGCTCCTCGGATGCTGCCTGAACTGCTGTGCTCTTCGAGCACCACTAATCCAGAATCTGGTTTCCAGCATCTGCAGTCATTGTTTTTACCTTGTTGATTTGGTCCCTTGGGCCTGCTCTGCTATTCAACAAGATGACCTCATCATCCCAGTCAAATGTATTTTCTCCCAAAACTTTTTAAATCCTCTTTGCTTCTCATTTTTGAGGAACAGCGGGATTTTCTGCACCTATGTTCTTGGATCCAGAGAATAAGCCTTTTGGAATTTGAATGGTGAAGGTTAAAGCCTCATACTTTCAGCGGTGGAATCAAAAATTGTGCCTCACCCAACAGCAGGGAAATATTTTTGTTGGAGAACATAGGATTTCTGATAAATTTAATCTGGGCAGTGCACCATACAAATCCTGACAGAAGGGTGAGGATGACGGTTCAAAACTTGTCACCAGTGAACAAATATGTCTCAGCTAACGTCCTTAGAAGTGGCTAATATGAGGATGAAATCAATGCATTTGGGTAATGGGTTTGTTTTTAAGGCTGCAGTCAATTTGCTGTTGAGATAAGTATGTGTGCTTTATGAGCACAGACTCTTGCATACAGATGGATAGAATACTTTGGCATTGTTTAATATGGCAGCCAACAAGCACCTGGTCAGAGTGCACTCTTCTTGGCTATTTTGTAGCTTTAGGAAGATACACAGCACTGTAAACTTTGGTACTGCCTGACCTAATTTAACTCTCTTGATTTCCATTGGTGGTAAATTTAAGTAGATATCTGTGATAGGCTAGGCAAATAAAAAGCAGGCAGTCAGATACACAGTTTGGTTGGTGTTGTATCTGGGTCTGAAAGCACCACCCACCAATATTCCCTGTAATTTTTGCTTGCTGCTGTGCCTCTAAGGTCACATGTAATAAACTACTACTTGCTCAATAAAGGAGCCTCTTCTAGTTAAAATCTTCTATATGGTCACAGTTCTGAATGTTTGCAGATGTGGTGCCTATCAAGTAGGCTGCTTTGTTCTGGATGGTGTCAATTTTCTTGAATGTTTTTGGAGTTGTAGGCAAACAGTGAGTATTCTACTATACTTGACTTGTACCTTATAAATGGGAGACAGACTTTGGGGAGTTAGGAGAGGAGTTCCTTGATGCATGATTCCTATACTCTGACTTGCTCTTGTAGCCATTGTATTTATAGGGATAGTCCAGTTCAGTTTCTGGTCAATGGTAACCTCCAGAGAAAATGAGCGATTCAGTAATATCACTGATTTAATCTTCGAAGTTCTGGTTCATTCCAACACTTCAAGTAGATCCTGTGCATCTAGAACTGAATGTAGTACTGAATCTAAGGTCTGACTCAAGCTTTGTACTGATGTAGCAGGACTTCTAACCATTTGTATTCTAGTCCTTTTGCTCCATTAGCTTTTCCAATAATTTTTGTAACTGTGAATGATATTTTAGTTATAAATTTAGTCCTTCTAAATCTCAAATCTGCACTCTTGCTTTTCACAATTTAGGAAGTACCTTATTCTACCCTTTATTTTTTATTCACTTATGGGAAGGGGGTTTCACTGGCTGGTGCACCATTCATTGCCTGTCCCTAGTTGCCCTTGAGAAGGAGGTAGTGAGCTGCCTTCTTGAGCACTGCTGTCCAAAGTGGATAACCTCACACATGCCTACACAGACCCAGTGCCACAACTTCGTTCATTCATTTAATCCATTAATTCTATCTCTTTTTAGTGTCATGCCTTGCTCTGCACTGCTTACAGTGTTGCTCATCTTCATGTGAATGGAAAACCTTGCAAATGTCACTCTCTATTCTGTCATGTAAATCATTAATATAGTGAACTTTATTTCTGAGATATCCCTACTCACACCCCCTGCCTATTCTCCTTAGTCTGCATCTCCTGCTGTTGAGCCAATCTCCTAGTGGGATTTGATGGCCCCCTTGGGAACAGGTTGGCAAATGAGTGCACTATAAGATTACGTAACATGGCAGCAACATCATATCTTCATCCAGCTGCCTCCACCAGAGGTGGGGAGGCATTGGGTGGCCCATTCATCCTTGAATTTCTTAAATAACCTGGCCCTCACTATTGTAATGTTCCCTGTGGTACAAATTGTCCATACCAGGTAGCAAGGCTGCCCCACCAGCTACCATTTTTGTGGGCTGGGGAGGCTCCTGTTGGGACAAACACTGCCCAATGGAGGCCAACTCTCCCAATCTGTTTCATCATCCTCCTGACCATAAATTCCATCCCTTCTCAGCAGCCTAACAGACTGGTCCAGTGGAAGATGCCAAATTATTTTTGAATCCAGCTTGGCTAACATTTGTCAGTAAGCTCAGCCTGCAATCCCAGCAGTACCCACTGCTACTGCTGGCACCATAAAGAGCTGAGAACTGCTAGCCAGCTGATTGTCCAGTAGTTTGCAGAAAAGGCATTCCTCCCAGGTGAGGTACATGTCTTGCCCTGTGTCTATTAATGATTCAGTGGCTATAAACTTGGCTGAGGGAACCATGCTTGGTGCAAGTTGGCTCACCTCTGGCTTTTGAATCAGGAGTGGGGCTATTGTCTCTGTGTAAACTTCTGGTCCAAGTTAAAAAATGTTCCTTTATTTTGAGTTTCAATGTTAGCTAACAGTTTCTTATGAGGAACTACACCAAATGCCTTCTAGGAATAAAAAAAATCAGAGACTTTCTTATTTCCACTACTTTTGTGGCCTTTTCAAAAACTATAAACATCTTCATCAGGCATGGCCTATCCTTTTAAAATTCCCTGCAAGACTTCTTTCTTTCCTATTTCTTACAACTTTCACCTCAAGCAACCAAGGTGCCATTTTCTTTTTCACCTCAATGCTAATTGGTCTTAAACCTTTACTTAAGCTGTATCATAACATGAATCAAAATAATGTACCAAGTATATTTAAAACCATAAAATTTAATGACGAAGCACATTTTAAGAATTCTGACAAAAATCATATCATACTCAAAATATTAACTTTGGTTCCATCTCCAAAGGTACTGCCAGACCTGATGTGTATTTTCCAGTACTTTGTTTTTATTTAAGAAATCTTGCCCTTCATTGTTACTTGAAAAAAAATCACAGTGAAACAAGTCAACCCTAATATTTTTGTGTTTAAGATGATTTAGTTTATTTAAACTAAAACCATAACATTCAGGGAAATCCACACTTTCCTTTGAGAAAGTTTCAAATCCTGCAAAATTCAAATGTGTCGATGCGATAGCCAAAGTCCAACCTGATTCACTTAGATTTTGGAACCATGGAACTCTGGAGGCGATGGTATTCCTTCAATCTGTTTGAAAATAAAATGGGGTACTTAGCTTTTTATACAAAAACAGAGAAACAGCAAAAATGTAGAAATTAGGCCTTACATAGATAAACAGAAATCCACAATCTTCCAATCAAAACTCTTCTGCCAGTTCTTTGAAGATGGCCTGCTTGAATCCATTTTTGTAGTTTTGTTGATGTGGGCGTGCTGCATACAGCAAGGCTGCACAGGTAGACTGACATGATGTTCTCTACTCTAGCACTATAAGGGTGCAATGCTCGTAATAAGGTCAGCCAGGTGGACCTCATAGGATGTGACGTAGCGGAGTGGGGTTGTTAATCTAGTCCAATCAACGAGTCCTGGCTAACAGATAAGAACAAGAGTGTAAGCACTACTGCACTTAGGTGGTAGTGTGGGGGTTAAATAAAAAAAAAAGAACAAGAGTGTAACACCCTGGAGTTGTTCAGGGAGAGGTGGGCACCGCAGGGAGTGGAGTGCATCATTTCTCCCTCCAATTCTATTTTGATTTAGTCCCTACCCTCCCCTTCACTGTTTTGATCACACAGCACTGCCCTTTGATGTGAGGGGCAGTGCTTGTCACTGGCCACCCGGGTGTTTTCCTATCTTCCTGGTGGTGGAAATTGAATAAAGATTCGTGCACTTTGTGTCTCTCACTGTGTCTCACACCTGCACACACACACACCATGGGTGCTGGGGATAAAATAAGCACTACCGCACTTAGGCGGTAGTGTGGGGGTTAAAAAAGAAGAAAAAAAAAAAAAAAAAAAAACCAGGAGAAGAAAGAAAGAAAAAAAAAAAAAAAAAAAGGAATGCCAAAAAATAAGCACTACCGCAATTAGGTGGTAGTGTGGCGGTTAGAAAAGAGAATAAAAAAAAATAAAAAAAAATAAAAAGCTTCACAAACTGGCCATCAACAGGTCCAGGCAGCGGGCCGTGGAGGGGGTCGTGAGGGCCGACTGCCTGCCCCTCTTCCGCGGTTATGTTAGAGCCCGAGTGTCCTTGGAGAAGGAGCACGTGGTGTCCACCAACACCCTGGAGTTGTTCAGGGAGAGGTGGGCGCCGCAGGGAGTGGAGTGCATCATTTCTCCCTCCAACTCTATTTTGATTTAGTCCCTACCCTCCCCTTCACTGTTTTTGATCACACAGCACTGCCCTTTGATGAGAAGGGCAGTGTTTGTCACTGGCCACCCGGGTGTTTTCCTATCTTCCTGGTGGTGGAAATTGAATAAAGATTGGTAAAAAAAAAAAAAAAAAAAAAAAAAAAAGAACAAGAGTGTAAGCACTACTGCACTTAGGTGGTAGTGTGGGGGTTAAATAAAAAAAAAAGAACAAGAGTGTAACACCCTGGAGTTGTTCAGGGAGAGGTGGGCACCGCAGGGAGTGGAGTGCATCATTTCTCCCTCCAATTCTATTTTGATTTAGTCCCTACCCTCCCCTTCACTGTTTTGATCACACAGCATTGCCCTTTAATGTGAAGGGCAGTGCTCGTCACTGGCCACCCGGGTGTTTTCCTATCTTTCTGGTGGTGGAAATTGAATAAAGATTGGTGCACTTTGTGTCTTCCACTGTGTCTCCCACCTGCACACACACCATGGGTGCTGGGGATAAAATAAGCACTACCGCACTTAGGTGGTAGTGTGGGGGTTAAAATAAAAAAAAATTAAAAAAAAAAAAACCCATCTGGTCCTTTCACGGTGTCTCACACCTGCACATACACACAAAAAAAAAGAACAGGAGTGTCTCTACCAACACCCTGGAGTTGTTCAGGGAGAGGTGGGCACCGCAGGGAGTGGAGTGCATTATTTCTCCCTCCAATTCTATTTTGATTTAGTCCCTACCCTCCCCTTCACTGTTTTGATCACACAGCACTGTCCCTTGATGTGAAGGGCAGTGCTTGTCACTGGCCACCCGGGTGTTTTCCTATCTTCCTGGTGGTGGAATTTGAATAAAGATTGGTGCACTTTGTGTCTTCCACTGTGTCTCACACCTGCACACACACACCATGGGTTCTGGGGATAAAATAAGCACTACCGCACTTAGGTGGTAGTGTGGGGGTTAAGGAAAAAAAAAATATAGAAAAAAAAAAGATTAAAAAAATATATAGAAAAAGAAAAGAAAAAAAATAAGCAGAGGAATGAAGGGCAGTGTTGGTCACTAAGGAAAAAAAAATAGAAAAAAAAAGAACAGGAGTGTCCCTACCAACACCCTGGAGTTGTTCAGGGAGAGGTGGGCGCCGCAGGGAGTGGAGTGCATCATTTCTCCCTCCAATTCTATTTTGATTTAGTCCCTACCCTCCCCTTCACTGTTTTGATCACACAGCACTAAAAAAAAAGAAAAAACAAAAAAAAAAGAAAAGTAAAAAAAAAGAAAAAAATAAGAAGAACAGGACTGTCTCTACCAACACCCTGGAGTTGTTCAGGGAGAGGTGAGCGCCGCAGGGAGTGGAGTGCATTATTTCTCCCTCCAACTCTATTTTGATTTAGTCCCTACCCTCCCCTTCACTGTTTTGATCACACAGCATTGCCCTTTGATGTGAAGGGCAGTGCTTGTCACTGGCCACCTGGGTGTTTTCCTATCTTCCTGGTGGTGGAATTTGAATAAAGATTCGTGCACTTTGTGTCTTCCACTGTGTCTCACACCTGCACACACACACCATGGGTGCTGGGGATAAAATAAGCACTACCGCACTTAGGTGGTAGTGTGGGGGTTAAAAAAGAAAGGGAAAAAAAAAAGAACAGGAGTGTCTCTACCAACACCTGGAGTTGTTCAGGAAGAGGTGAGCGCCGCAGGGAGTGGAGTGCATTATTTCTCCCTCCAATTCTATTTTGATTTAGTCCCTACCCTCCCCTTCACTGTTTTGATCACACAGCACTGCCCTTTGATGTGAAGGGCAGTGCTTGTCACTGGCCACCCGGGTGTTTTCCTATCTGCCTGGTGGTGGAAATTGAATAAAGATTCGTGCACTTTGTGTCTTTCACTGTGTCTCCCACCTGCACACACACACCATGGGTGCTGGGGAAAAAAATAAGCACGACCGCACTTAGGTGGTAGTGTGGGGGTTAAAATAAAAAAAAAGAAAAAAAAATAAACAGGAGATTCACATACACACCATGGGTGCCGGGGATAAAATAAGCACTACCGCACTTAGGTGGTAGTGTGGGGGTTTAAAAAAAACCACACTTTATTGGACACTACGTTGCATGTTTTACAAGCATAGGCTGGGTGGGTGCAGTCAACACCTTGCAAAAAAAAGGATAAAAGAAAAAAAAAAGAAAAAAGAAAAACAAAAAAAGAAGAAAAAAAAGAACAGGAGTGTCTCTACCAACACCCTGGAGTTGTTCAGGAAGAGGTGAGCGCCGCAGGGAGTGCATTATTTCCCCCTCCAACTCTGTTTTGTGGAGTGGAGTGGAGTGTGAAGGGCAGTGTTTGTCACTGGCCACCCGGGTGTTTTCCTATCTTCTTGGTGGTGGAAATTGAATAAAGATTTGTACACTTTGTGTCTTTCACTGTGTTTCACACCTGCACACACACACCATGGGTGCTGGGGAAAAAATAAGCACTACCGCACTTAGGTGGTAGTGTGGGGGTTAAAAAGAAAGAAAAAAAGGAAAAAAAAGAAAAAAGAATAGGAGTGTCAGAGGTTCTGTTCAAAAAAACATAAACAGGGGATTGTCAGGTGGTAGTGTGGGAAGAAAAAAAAAATAAAAGAACAGGAGTGTCTCTACCAACACCCTGGAGCTGTTCAGGGAGAGGTGGGCGCCGCAGGGAGTGGAGTTCATTATTTCCCCCTCCAACTCTATTTTGATTTAATCCCTGCCCTCTCCTTCACTGTTTGATCACACAGTATTGCCCTTTGATGTGAAGGGCACTGCTTGTCACTGGCAACCTGGCTGTTTACTTTCTTCCTGGTGGTGGAAATTTTGAATAAAGATTCATGCACCTCGTGTCTCTCACTGTGTCTCACACCTGCACACACACATGGGTGCTGGGGAAATAAAATAAGCACTAATGCAATTATGTGGTAGTGTGGGGGCTATAAAAATAATAAACATGAATGTCAGACTTTGGCTTCACTCAGAGCTGGCTCTGAGGAAGCTGGATCAGTGTCAAGGACTATCTCTTGTTTGTATATAAAAAAAAACAGGAGTGTCTCTACCAACACTCTCGAGGTTTTCAGGGAGAGGTGGGCACTGCAGGGAGTGGAGTGGATTATTTCCCCCTTCAACTCTATTTGATTTAATCCCTGCCCTCCCCTTCACTGTTTGATCATGCATCATCTGAGAAGGGCACTGCTTGTCACTGGCCACTCCACTGTTTCCTCTTTTCCGGATGGTGGAAAATGAATAAAGATTTGTACACTTGTTGTTTTTCACTGTGTCTCACACCTGCACACAGACAACATGGGTGCTGGGGAAAAAATAAGCACGCCTAACAGCAGGGTAGGAAAAAAAGAGAAATGAAAATAAAGAAAAAGAACAGGAGTGTCAGTCACTTTCCATATATAAATAAGAGGGGACTTGGTGATGAGAGAAAAGCATGCTCCGAAAGAAATCTGCTCGCAACAGTTGTTTTTGATTTGGAGTAAGCATTTCTGGCATCATGCTGTTATTTGGGAAGCTTGACTTGTTTAATCCATCTCGAAGAATGGAAACAGTGGGTTTCACCTCTCTGTCAAGCACTGAAGACACTTCGGAATCTGAGATGGACAGGGTGGATGACACCACCTCAATGCCTTTGGCACCCAAGAAGAGAATGAACTTCTTCTGAGACACTCCGGGTGCAACAGGTGTGTGTTACACCCCGCCTCCATCAGGGGCAGAATCGAAAGAAACTGAGCCGGCACTAAAACGCTCCGTGGGGAGCTATATTTTAAAAAAAAAACGGCCTATGTCCTCACTGTTAGAGCAGGAGGGATGTGGTAATAGTAACAAGGTCAGTCAGGTGGGCCTCAAAGATTATGAGTTCCCTGCTTAGGGCGGTTAATCTGGTCCAATTAGGGAGCCCTGGATGACGGATATAACAAGAGTGTCAGAGGTTCTGCTCTGAGAGCTGGCTCTGAGAGAGCTGGATCAGAGTCAAGGATTCTCCCGTGTAAATAAAGGGGGACTTGGTGATGGGATACCGGCCTGTGTAGAGAGTTATTTAAATGGTGGGGTCATTCATACTTAGTGTCTAGAAATACAGGCATTAACCTTTAAATTGGTCAGTATGGAGAGAGTTTTGCAACTGTCATGCTGGATGGGCTTTTAAATGTTTCAACTAGAATATTTAAATTCCGAACTTTATTTAGTGGCACCCCCCATGTTACTGAGTGATGGAGGGAGTGAATATTGTGGACATGGTGCCAATTAGCGGGCTGCTTTGTTGCAGATTATATAAAGTTTCAAGTGTAGCTGCAGCTACACTCATCCAGGTAAGTAGGGAGTAGGAATATAGGAAACAAGAGTAGCCTATTCAACCCCTCAATCCTGCTCCGCCATTGAATGTAATCATGGCTGATCTGTGCCTTTACTTCGTATAACTATCTTTCGCTTGTATCCCTTATTACCTTTGTTTAACAAAATAAATTATCGATCTCAGACTTTCATAACTGATCTACCATTCACTGCCATTTGTGGGTGAGAATTCCAACCCTCTATCACCCTTTTCGTGTTGAAGTGCTTCCTAACATCACTCCTGAATGGTCTGACTCTAATTTTAAGACTATGCCCCCTAATTCTAGAATTCCCCAACCAGTGGAAATAGTTTATCTTTACCTACTCAGTCTTTTCCTGTTAATATATTAAAGACTCCAACCAGATCACCATTTAGCCTTCTAAGTTCTTGAGAAAACAGGCCTGATTCATATAATTTCTCCTTGTAACTAAGCCTCTGAAATCCAGATATTATTCTTGCAAACTTACATTGCACTCTGTCCAAAGCCCCCTTATCAGCTCAAACTTAGATATTGTTCAGGTCTGGATGCATTTGAATGTGCACTGCTTCATTATCAAAGGAGTTACAAATGATGCTGAATATCGTGCAATCATCAGTGAGTATTCCCACTTCTGGAGTTTGCACGTTCTCCCCGTGTCTGCGTGGGTTTCCTCCAGGTGCTGAGGCGGGAATTGAACCCAGATCTCTGGCGCTGTGAGGCAACAGTGCTAACCACTGTGCCATCGTGCCGCCCACAATTGCTGGATAGATACCATTTGCCTTTAAGCATGATATGCGCTGGAGCACCACGTCTTCGAGCATTATTTTAGAACGCTGTCAGGGCTCGTACTCTGCAGTATCCAGTATCTCCAACTATTTCTTGATATCAAGGAGAGTAAACAGAATTGGATAATTTCTGGCATCAGTAATGCTGAGGACAAGGCTGAGATAGATCATTTACTCAGCACATCTTCACTAAGATAATAAAGAAAGACGAGCCATATTTGTATCCAACTATTGGCTTGTAAGGTTTGCAAACTTTTGGCTCATAATTTACCACAATATTCTGAGGATGGTCCCCGCAATTAAAGAAAAATGAAAAACAACTTTTGACATCATGTAAAATGTCTGCAGCAAAAATTATAATGTCACTCACCTCAAAGAGCAGATCTTGATAAATCCACCTGCATCAATTGGGTCATAATCACCCTGCACATTCATGCTAGAAAGAAAAAGAAAACAATTAATCACATTTATCAATTCTTCTGCTGCATTTTAAAACCGTTAAGGCATGTCGTGAGGGCTTTGTCCAAAGAGAAGTCCTTGGCTCATTGCCTGCTGACACCGTTTCCTGAACTACTTTACTGACAAATATTTCTTATAGTAGTTTTCCATTGCCTTCCACTCTCAGAGACAGGACAAAGACTAACGCAATTGAACCCTTCTGTTGGAGTTATTCTAAACTATACATGAACTATTCGACCAATTGAACTAACCAGTGTCTCCTTGCAAGTGCTTTCAGTGAAACCACTATTTTAATGCAGTATCTCACCATATAGCTAAATGTTTGATCACTCCACAAGTTCATTTTGATGCATTTAGGAAAATAAAGTGCTGTAAATGGAGAACAGAATGGAAATTTATATCTTTTAGTTCCCTACATAAATAACAAAAATGAAAGAGCACAGATCTCTTGGTACTCTCATCAACATTGGCTGATTACGTGAGAGAGAGAGAGAGAGAGAGAGAGAGAGAGAGAGAGAGAGGAGTCGGGATAAAGGGCATGTTATCCCATTAACAGGTTTTGATAAGTAATGCTTCCAGGATCTGTACTGGGGCCATAATATACATTTGTAATATCTGATGTAAAGGATCAGAGAGTTAGGTGTCCAAATTTGCAGATGCCTGTAAGAAGTATAGTAAGTTATTTAGAAGGGAGAACAAGGCAAAAAGGACAGAGACAAAGCCGATAGATAAACACATGCATCAAACATGAATCAATATTTGGGGAGGCTTGAGGTCATCCAGTTTGCATCAAAGAAAGATAAATTAGAACAGTTTCTTAATGGTAAGTGACCAAGAACTGTGCTTTGGATTACCAAATACTTGCATTTTTAAAAATCAGCAGTCATATAGGAAATGTAATCAATGAAGTGTTTGGGAAGGAGGGTCAGTTAGAATGCAAAACAAAAGAGGAAAGTTAAAAATCACACAGCACCAGGTTATAGACCAACAGGTTTATTTGGAAGCATTAGCTTTCGGAGCACCACTCCTTCATCAGATGAGGAGCAGCGCTCCAAAAGCTAGTGCTTCCAAATAAACCTGTTGGACTATAACCTGGTGTTGTGACATTTTTAACTTTATACACCCCAGTCCAAAACCGACATCTCCAAAACAAAAGAGGAAATGATGCTTTACTTATAAATTTTGATCTAGGTGAATGCTTTGTCCCTTTGTTTCTCGATGACTGAATCAGACTTATCAATAATGAAGCAAAGTCGGAAGATATCTTAAGGAAGAGGTGGTGTTTATAGCATTGCAAGAAAGGTTATGCAATTTGAAGTAATAGCAGAGATTTTAAACCAGACATGAGAAGATACAAGGAGCCGATGCAAATTTGCTAGAACAGGGGTGATAGGTAAGTGGGAGTTATTGTAAAAAAAGCTAGAATTTTGGATGAGTTGATGTTTATGCAGATTGGAAGTTGGAAGGACCCAGGACAGTACTGAAATGATTAAATTCAAAGGCAGTGCAAGCATGAATACGCATTTCAACAGCAGAATGAATCAGTTAGGTGCTGAAGCAGTTGCTGATATATCCAACAGAATTTGGGTGAAAATTCTTTTGCTCAGACAGTAGTCAGAAGGTGTCACTTTGGAATAGTTAAGGTAACACAGATACCCTTAAGAGAAAGTTATATAAGTAAACGAGGAAAAAAGGAATAAAGAGTTTTCAGGTTGAGTTAGGTGAAATAGAACAAAACTATATGCAAAGACCAGTTAGGTTAAATGGTCTGTTGCTATACAGCAAATTCTATGTGATTCTATTTAACTTATTAAGTGAAATTATACGGCTTTGTGGTGGAAAGGATTCAGGATTGGGAGTTCATTTTGGAATTGACGTGGACAGTAAGACAGTTCAAGATAATGAATGAAGAATCCTTTGGAAGCAGCTAGATCAGGTGATAGATGGTTGAATTAATTTGTGCCAGAAACATTCAAATCTATGTCATTTGCACTTGAGGAAGGAAATATTTTACTAGAAACAAAGTTAAAGGTAGAGGTTAAAGTAAGTTTGAGCAGACGGAGGGCTGCATAAGCAACATACAAAGGGAGGCTCAAAGGTTAAGTAGTTGAAAATTTCTCAGCATAGTTGTGATATGGGGAAAGCATTTCTCGCCAGGCAGATGCAGAAAAGAATTTTGGTTGGAAGATTTGTGGAAGATGTGATTGGTGAGGTGGCAATAGGAGTGCTTGGAGATGAACATCATTTGTGATCAAGATCATGGCAGCATAATGAGAATATATTTCCTTGTAGCTATTTATACGGTGAAATTGGTAGATATTTGGAAACGTACATGTAAGATGTACTTTTGTGTAAAACTAACTTTGAAAAGGGAAGAGTGGCTTTCCCTCCCAAGTTTTAGTGAATGCAATGGTAACCTTACACTGAAGTTTTACATTTGACTGTGATTTCCATTGTGTAATCAACGGTGCATATTAGAGAAAATATTATGATTGTATAACTAATATTTTAGAAGCAGTAAGTGATACATTGAAGTGTTTACTTAGCAAAGCATGCACACTTCACTACATAGGTGGACTCAAGTGGTTTACGATGCATTTTGTAGCACTCCACACAATGGAATGAGCAAACCTATTGCTTATTTTAAAAGCTACATTTAACTCCTCTTGCCATGAATACCATATGAGCAGATTGATGATGTGCATAACTCCCCAGGGTACCTATACCCCTATGGTATCTACTGTTTACTAAATAGTGTTTTTATCCAAGGTTTTGCTTACACTAATACATCTGTTCTACCCTTGCTAAATGTTGGGTCAATTGCTTCAACAGATAAATTAGGATCAATAAATGGTTCAAGGATAATGCAGGTTGACAGCAACATGTCCATGAAACATGCATCATGTTAATTTTACTCTTCAGATCTTTACTATAGTGTGTTAGAAGGCAAGTCTAAAAAAGCCGCAGCATATTGACACAGCCTTTTCAATGGAAAACATTTGCTCAACAAATTGATTTTTTTTAATTATTCTTTGACACTCAGGGGCAATAAAATGAAATCTCTCGGTTAAACCACCAGAGTTTTACTTTAAAAAGAAAAATTAAAAGCCAAGTTATTGTTCTTTTGTTGACCTAGAGTATGCAAGCTGCACTGAACGCTGCCATACAATACAAACTTAACAAGTAGAGAACATCTATCAACAGCAGCTTTGGTTGTCAGTTGCAACCTGACAATGTCAAGCATATAGAGAACCTTCAAGGCGATCTGGCTAATTAAATGTACTTAGAATCTTGTTTATTAAATATGTGTGTATGTGTACAAGTAATACAAACATAATCACTTTTTAATAACCTTTACCATTCAATATAATTAAAATCTAATCAGGTCACATGGCTGTTACAGCAATACTGTATCTTAAGCCAAGGCACATAACAAGCCACTTACTTGGATGTTTAACAAAGTAAATAAAGTATATGATAAATCCTCCCAGATCACACTCTAACTCACCTACAAGTGGCTGCTGGAGCACCATTGGCATTGATCTGGTTTCAGTTTGCCTATTCATGCTCACAGCTGCAGATTTTCACAACAAAAACATGCGGTATTAACCAAAGTACGCTTCAACCTACCACACAACCCAATTTGTTCTTATTATAATTTACATCTGCAGGTTAATATTAATCTCTTAGAATTCAGTTCTCAGTACAACAAATTACACAATAATGTAATGTATTTCTGTGAGCAGGATGGTGAGGTGAAGGTGTGGGGAGGAATGGGAAGAAAATATCTAAGTCTTCAAGATGAATAAAAATTGCTGGTGGAAATACTTCATATCTGTGTAGAAGAAAGCAGAGTTAATGAATGGAATTTAATGGCTTCTCCTAAGGCAGTTTGGAGATAGGTAGCACTTAGAACAAAGAACAATACAGCATAGGCACAGGCCCTTCAGTGCTCCAAGCCTGCACTGACACATTTTACCCTTCCGTAATAAAACTGTCTTCTCTTACAGGATCCGTATCCCTCTCTTCCCTTCCTATTCATGTGTTTGTCCAGGTGCTTCTTGAATGTTGCTATTGTGTCTGCTTCCACCACCTCCTCTGGCAGCACGTTCCAGGCACTCACCACCCTTTGTGTGAAAGATTTGCTTTGCACATCTCTTTTAAACATTCCCCCCACACCTTGAACGTGTGCCCCCTAGTAATTGACTCCTCCACCCTGGGGGGAAAAGACCTCATACTTTTCATTCCATCCATGCCAGTCACAATCTTATAAACTTCTATCAGGTTGGCCTTCCACCTCCTGCGTTCCAGTGAAAACAAACACAAACAAACCTTTAGAAAGGTTTTCCAGTGAAAACAAACAAACCTTTCTTCATCGCTAAAATCCCCCATACCAGAAAATTCTGGTAAACCCTTTCTGTACCTTCTCCAAAGCACACACATCCTTCTGGTAGTATGGTGACCAGTATTGTACGCAATATTCTAACTGCAGCCTGACTAAAGTTCTATAAAGCTGTAGTATAATTTACCTTTCCTTATACTCAATGCCCCTTATATGAAGGCAAGCATTCCATAGGCCTTTTCCACTATGTTATCTGCCTGCGCTGCCACCTTCAGTGGTGTGTGGACCTCACACCCAGATCACTCTACATATAAAACTCCTACAGGTTTTGCCATTCACAGTACAATTTCCACCTGTACTTGACTTTCCAAAATGCATCACCTCACATTTATCCAGATTAAACTCGATCTGTCATTTTTCTGCCCATGCCTTCAACCGATCTACATCTTGCTGCATCTTCTGACAATCCTCCTCACTATTTGCAACTCCACCAATTTATTTATCATCTGCAAACTTACTAATTAGACCAGCTACATTTTCCTCCAAATCACTTATGTAGACCACGAACAGAAAATAAACCAGCACTGATTCCTGTGGAACATCACTTGTCACAACCTTCCATTCCAAAAAGCATCCTTCCACCGCTACCCTCTATCTCCTATGACTAAGCTAGACCTGTATCCAGAAGCACCAGGTCATAGACGTTAGAAGACATTCAGTTTGATTCCTAACTTGTGTATATACGACTAAGGCAGTTAATGGGGCAGTAAGTGTTGAGGTTGGTATCGATGCTTTTGGACTGAAGAATGCATTAAGTATCCACACATATCTATGAGAAATTCATGGTTGGGTAAGACTGGTACTGGTGATCCCTCCTGAATGAAGTAGCCTGACGATGCTCACTATCTAGGCGACTGCATGTAAAGTGGACAACTGGACAAGGTATCAGATGATTGCAATGCCCACAAATATACGATGAAAAACGAAGCTTCAGGGGAGGGTGGAAGAAACCCAAAAATTAAAATTAATGCTAATCAGTCACATCTCATACATTGCCTCTTCAAGCTATCCAGTCTAGCTCATTACTGAGCAATTTCTCTCCTTAATGGCTCACTGCTGTGCACCCTCTGTTCAAAGTACAAAAATTGCTCCTGACAACTCTATAGAATATTATACTCTGCAGTGGCTGACGTCAGAACCAATCACGGATCTGATGAGCAAAACAGGCATTTACATTTATCGGGGAGTTTTCCTTTGTGCACTATTAAAGGAAAAATTGCAAATGCAAATGTTTTACTTCCATAGCAAACTGATGAAATTTTCCCCAAAGATTTTCTCTATTTTAAGTAAAACAAATAAGAGGCAAAGACAACAGAAGAAAGCGATTGGCTCAGTTTATTAAGAAAGGATTGATATTGTAGGCACCAGTCCCCAAAGTGTTCAGTATAGTTAGTGACTAGGATACAACCTCATTTGAATAAACACTTCTGAAGTCCTGGCTGACACATATTTCTAATTATGGATTCAACTCTCAGTAAATCACATTTCCCTATCACGTGGTGCTTCAAACTTATACTGGCTCCTTGACAATCATTTTAAAATTTTCACGCCTGCTTTCAATCCTTCCATGTCCTAACCTCACCCTAATTCTGTAATCTCTTCCATCCCTCGGTTCAGGGATAATCTTCTAAGACTGTTCACTTGCGAATTCCCAACTGTAATTGTTCCATTCCAGGCCCTAATCTCTGGAATGCCCCTCCTATACCTCACCACTTTTCTCCATCAAGACATTTCTTGAAACCTAATCATTTGACCAGGTTTTGGTCAACAGGTCTAAAACGTCATGCATCTCGATGTCATACTTCGGTCTGTGGGGATGCAAGCTCAGAGCAAAAGTGATCCAAGACTTGCTTAACCCAAATGCGTACATCTGTTCCTTATGGCTGACAAGAACACCAAAAGTAAAACTCTGACACATGAACTGACTCTTGACAGATTTCAACTGGCAGGATGACACTGCATCAAAGTTTAGGCTTCCAACTAAAATTGAAGATCTGGTCCTGAAAACATAGTTGGATTGAATTTTTATATTTGAAAAAGATCACAATGCTTTCGTCTGGGTATCACACCCCAATCATCTGCTCAAACAGCAAGGCATGTAGTGAATGCCTTGGATTTTAACCAAGTTGGGGATTTACTGGGTCATGGTTTTTGAGAAACTCTTATAAATCGTATTAAATCAGTAATAATCAAGCTCCTTATAATGAAAATAAAATTAGCATTTGGAAATATTCATGTTTGTCATACCTTTCTAACAATTATTGCTCAGCAAAAAAAAAAAAATCGATTTTTGGAGCTGCTGAATTTGCATTTCATTTTTATATTATATATTGTGCCACTTTATGAGTTAGACACTATTTAGGCCTGGCTTCCCTCTCATTGTGGCATTAATACAGCAATAGAGTGCAGTTTTGAAAACCTCTCCTCCTAGTTTGAGCTGCCTAACACAATGGAGCACAAGCACCAAATTGTTTGGCACATGTTTAATGTTACATCCTGTTGTGGAGTATTGAACTGAAGTCTGCCACCCTGCTCTCATAGGAATGCAAACAAGAAAAAATATTGTTGTAAAAATTTTTGTATAGTTCTCTTAGCAGCAATACAGAGATATTCTGGCAGTGGCTCAGGAGAAGGTCATCTCCGCTGTCAGCAATGCATAATTAGAAAAACCAAAGAGAGCAAATTCAGATGAAATACCCTAATATAATTCTTTAATTTTTTTTTCTGTCTTAGCTTATGCTTTTAGATTTCTGCTTGTCTATGTCTCCCTCCATACAGGTTTCAAAACGCCACAACAGTTACAATCCATGTTGCGATTGATGAATTATTTGTGAGAATAAAAAAAACAAGCAATTTGGAAGAATGTACAATGGTGCTGGATGTCTCTCCAGAATTCCATGCTTTTATTTTTGTGCAGTCGAGTGGGCTGTATGCCGTATAATTACATTACTTTATACCTACTGTGACCAGTCACTTCCAGTCTCCTGTACTGCTTACTGCTATTCTTTTATTAGTATGATTCCATCATCATTCAAACATTTTAAAGGCACTGATGTAGAAATTGAAAGAGAAATCACTTTGGAACTGACAGGGAATAAATGCTCCTGATTACTTTTACTTTATTCATTTAGCTCCTTCTGTGACTGTAAGCCATAAAGAAGGGGATTATTAAGGGTTACTCTGCACACATTTTGCCTACAAAAGAGATAAATCAACTGAGGTATTTATCTTACCCGATACCTTTTTTCTCAGGGATAAAAACATTTCAATGTCTTTACAATCTCAAAATGTAGCTTTGACAATAAGAAAGTAAACTGCATGTGTAACACAATACCATTCTAACTCTGCATGAGTAATTGTATTTACTTATTTAAAAACAAGGATAAAGGACACAGTTTGTTGTCTTTTGAGTGGACTACAAGAAACTTAAGACAGATTTGTATTGATCCACTGAATGGTACCATGGGTTATTGATCTGTATGTGTTATTGTTGATCTTTTGTATGGCTGTAATTGGTGGTTTAAAATCAATAAAGACTACAAGATTGTAACGTGTGCATCAGATGTACGCATTTTTTGGGCCATGAGACCGTCAATAGCTATTTTCACTGTATCAAGAACATTGCATTGCCTTTCCATACTTACCCACTTACAAAACATCAACTTCAATACTGTAACAAACATTGAGTTTTTCTGCTGGCAGTATCTAATATACATTGTACATGATACACAGCAAGAGTATGGATGAATGAGTGAGAGTTAAAGGAAATAATTCCATCTGAAGGGTCAGGGTGGCAATATAAACCCCAACAGCATATAACTGCTTGACACAAAATGTTATTTCTTTTAAAACTCAATCCTAAGTCTCGTATTCCCTTGAATTGATATATTTCATTGGGAGTCACCGAAGGAACAACTCATTTTGCCAGATTTCATGTACTATGCAGTTATAAGAGCTTCATAAACTCAACCAACAGTTGCACACCGAATGTTTCAGTATGGTAAATATCTCGGCATTTCATATACCTTTTCTTCAAATCATATCAGAAGCATGCGATTTAAAGTTTCAATCCCGAAGTTTAAAGTTCCTTTTATATCATGTAACATTGTGTTGTGATAACCAAGTTCATGAATGAAATTTCAAGCACAGACCGAGTAAATCGACAAGGTCTTTTCTCTGCGGTGGGGGAAATCCAGAACTAAAGGGCATAGGTTTAGGGTGAAGGGGAAAGATTTAAAAGGAACCTAAGGGGCAATGTTTTCAGGAAGACAGTAGTGCATGTATGGAATGAGCTGCCAGAGCAAGTGGTGGAGGCTGGTACAATTACAAAATTTAAAAAACATCTTGATGGGTATATAAATAGGAAGGGTTTAGAGAGATATGGACCAAGTGCTGACAAATGGGACTAGAATAATTTAGGATATCTGGTTGACATGGACGAGTTGAACCAAAGGGTCAGTTTCCGTGACTCCATGACTATGACAAGTAAAGCTATCAATTTTGACAAATTAAAAATATGATCTCAAGATGCTGGGAGTGCATTTTAAGAAGTTAGCACCTGTGGACCTCTTCTACTAGAAATCAAGTGGCTTAAGCTGTTTACAGTCCTTTTATGAGGAGTTCTGATGTGACCAAACTAACACATAAGGAGCTTCTATTTTGACTTTCACAGCAGCTATGAATTTATGGTGTCATGATTTTTAATTGATCTTCTTAGCTGAAGATAGAAATCTTCTGCCACAATTGTATTGCTCTTTTTCAATACTTGGTTTCTTATTTTGGCATCATCTTCAGCTTGGTGCATTTTGCTCACTACACACTAATGACTTATGTCATGACTACCAACAGCTGAAATGGCCTGACAGGAAGAAAAATTCAAGTCTAAACCCGAGATTTTTTTTTACAATAAAAGGATAGGTGTTGATTTAGAAAGATCTTGTGGTGGGCATTTTGCAACGAGACCAACACTCTTATATCAGCTGAGCTGACCTTGTGGTACAAGTTTTCACACTATACAAACAAAATTAGAAATCAATTAATAAGGAATGTGATGGCATATACCTGACAAGATCCTGGTTGTACAAGGAAGTAGGTGATTCACGGCCAAGAACATAAACGTGCCCCTTAAAGACAGATACTTGAACTGTCCCTGCAACATGTTCCTGTGATTTGTTGATGCAGTGCCGTACAAATTTACACTCAGGGCTATCCCAAAATCCTTTCAAAACATGAAGAACAACAAAGTAAATAAATATTGAGTAGATAATCTGAAATGATTGTAAAACATTAATTTCATTGGTCAAGAAAACATTATAAACCATGATGACAATAATCATGCAATTCATAAATACCATCCAAATCCCAAAGATGTATATGACACAAACAAATACAAGTTCACTTTAAAGATGCATATGTATCTGGGCTGCACTTTGAGGTGGTGAAATGGTGAGGCTCCACTCCCTACAACACACCAAGTCTGGTGCCAAATATCAGACAAAACATTTTAGTGATATAGTATTGTTACATTTAGGAAAGTATAGAAGAGTTCCTTTTCACGGTATTTAAGTGCATCAATGCTCACTCTTCTCCCGCAGTCCTCATGCTTAAGGCAAGGTACATGTATAGCCCCCGATTAATAGATAGAACTAATTTTCATGGTTCCAACATATCTCTAGCTTTCAGCAGCAAGAATGATTGCAATAAAAAAATCTGTTTTTTTTTCCAAAGTAATCCTAATTTGTATGCTTTTGAACTGTTTCTACCAAACACAATATTTATAATCCATAATAATGTTGCAGCATTGAACAAGTCTTACCCCAAACCAGATAATGATATGAAATGGGAACACAGCAACACACAATACTACTTATAAAAGACATTGTCTCTTAAATTTAAGAGAGTCTCTTCATTTTGTCTATCAATATTGTAACAGGTCCAATCTCCTCTTTTGTTCTAAAGAATCATCCAACACCCAGTCAATTTGCACTGCATAGTTAATCAAAGGCACAATCCCATTATTTGCTCTGTTGTTGCTACAATGAATAATGTTGAGGTTCCAGCATAAATGCTCAAAAGTTAAACGCAGGGACCATGCAGCTATGGAGCTGCTTACTGGTGCCAACATGCATTTTCCTGTTTAGTTACCAGGACACGTCACTCTGCCGCTGTAACTATCGCAAAAAAAAAGTAATAAAGTAACATCAGCGATAATGTGACACTAGGTCACAAATGTGCGCTATCTTCTAGAGCCAACTCCATGTTGTAATAAGTTTCATTTTTTAAGAGACGTGTACAATTGAACACCATTGTAACTCTTACAATTCGGCTTGCATAATATACTCCATCTAGATCAAGTATTCACAACAAAACAGCTTCATGCTGACTTTAGAGCTCAATGGGCATAACTAGCCTGATTTATAGATAAAATGAGGATTAACCAGGAAATAGACTAGGTTAAGTGGCAAGAGTTACTTCCAATCTATTTGGCACTAACTGGACAGGCAAGCACAGTGGTACACTCCGATACTACTACCATCTCCCCAGTTGCTTTAATTAAACTGGTAAAAACTGGAAAACCTTAGCAGGTCCAGCAGCATCTGTGGCAAGAGAAACTGCGATAACGCCTCGAGTCTGAAGAAGCTGATTCCTATCATAATCAAAACGTCAACTCTTGCTCTCTCCACAGATGCTGAAAGACCTGCTGAGTTTCTCCTGCATTTTCTGTTCTTATCACAGTTTTCTAGAATCAGCAGGATTTTATTTTTATTTGCACAATAAAGCTTACTACTTTGACAGACACTACACTACCGACATGGCAAACTTTGAATATAATTTGTCACATGCTGTAACAAATAAAAACTGCTCTCAGCAACAGATGTCATGTTTTATTTTTTCGTTCCATAATTGTATCTAGTGATGGACGGCAAATGTGTCTTCAATTACTAATAAACTGGAATCTTTTCATTTAGTTTGTACTAACACTAATTATTGTGTGACTTGAATCAACTACTTGATTCCTTTATTTACAAAACTGATTTTCAAAGGTTTTACTTTATTTACATTTTTTTATTTACTTTTTTTGAGGTGGGGGTAACATCTATCAAAAATGACATGACATGAAAAAATTCACAACCTGCTGCATTTCACTAAAGTCATTACAAGAGAGGGCCTCTCAGGAAAGAAAAGGCTGAAAAATGGCTTCTTTCAACTTTATAAAGTCCTACCAACCCTGACAATGAAGTCACAAAGGGCAGTTCAAATTCATCCTGCAGGCCTTTGAGCTCTGAATGAACAGCCTGGCGTGGCCTCCTGATAGCTTGCTGAACAGTCCCATGAGGGGCTCCTCAGACCTTCTAGTAAATCTAACTGAATAGCTGAGACCTGACCCAGTATTTATCAGGATTGGAATCAAAGGTCCATATGTTTCACTCTGAAACATGCACGTTTTTGTTGCAGCTCAACGGTACTCTCTTTCCAAAATAACATCTCTAATCAGAGCTCAAAAAGGACTGACGAGTCTCCAATTTCTCTTTTTTTTCTCCTTCTTTCTCCTGCTGCACAAGAAGCTGTCACTGTCACATCTGTCTGTTTATCTGGCTCAAGTACACCTTGGCAACATATTCTCTGGTGTTCAGCTCCCTTGAGACAGAGACAATACAATTTGTTTTTAGTAGCATCATGGAAACATCAGACAATGCTTACAATTATTCTGAGCAAAGACCTGAAATTTTCACCTGTCATCTTTGATGCAACACTTCCCATTGAAAAAATGATAAATAGATTAATAGTGGCACATGAATTTCTCATTTAAACTAAAATGGATTTCTACCTTGGAAACAGTTCTGCTGGTAGTGGTGGAAAAATCCATCTGCAACTTTCAATAAACTGTAAGACTCACTTTTGTTTCACACTCAAACTGAGGAATATTCATGCTGGGAATAGAACAATTTTCATTCTTCTCATCTATCAAGCACTTTTACGGCAGTTACATGCAAATACAAGTTAAAATTAAGTTCAGAACAACAACATTTACTTTGCTGGTGTGACATTTCAATTCCCCACATCACCTATCATTCTGATTTGAGTAAAATTGACAAATTGTTTTGTGTTACAGACACAGAGGCAGTAAGGGAAATGGTTATAAATTATTTCACTTAAGACTTGAGCTTGGAGAACTACAGTTGTTTCTTCTCAGTATGGACATTATTCAAGCTCAAAACCTAGAGGCAAAATGGTATTGTGCTTCACGTCAGGGGAATTCATTAAATGCAGTGTGACAAACTAAATTCTATCACTCTCATGTTCCAAGTTGTATCAACATGGTGCCTTTATTACACAGTTAAGTTTCAGTAGGCCATAGCAAAAGAAAACAATTACTTTTGTGTCTCAAACCTCAGTTTTCTGTAGTTCTGACACTGTTCTTAAGTAGAAGCACTGGTTACACAGAACAGGGAATCTCTGACAAAGAGTCTGCAGAGGCAGAACATGAACCAGAGTACCTTCCACACACTTGTAAACACCATTCCTGTCCAGTCTGCTGTTACTAATGGAGAAAAGTAATTAGGTATTTAGTGTTTCTTAGATAATAAAGGTATGCAAGGCGCTGCCATTCAACTAACCTCTCATATCCTTCAATCACCCACTTAACCTTTTCCCTTTCATTTTTTTTCCAGAGAAGGCAAAAGAAGCCAACGTATATCACCCTAGTGCTGTTGAAATCCAGGTAAGTCTCCAACCTTTGGCTCAGAATCTCAAGTAAATATGGGACTGTCTCAACTCAAATCCTAAGCTTGGTCGACAGTTCAAAAGACCCCTGATAATGACAAAATCGGTAATTTCAAGTACACATCCTCTGCTGAATGAAACAAATTCAGTGATGTAGTGCAGATATAATTTCCACATGGGTTTATCAGGAAAGGGTAAAAGAAATTTTATTTTAACATGACTTTGCATTGAATATCAAATTGGAGAAATGTTTTATTTCCCAGCAATAGCAATTAGAAAGAGACAAAAAGTATTTTAATCCTTTGCAGACAAAAAGGATTTTTAAAATAATGAAAACATTGTACTATTTTCCTCGGATGGTGATGGCTATCACGAGGGGACATAGATTTAAATTGAGGGGCGATAGATATAGGACAGCTATCAGAGGTAGTTTCTTTACTCAGACAGTAGTAGGGACGTGGAACAGTCGTAGACTCACCAACTTTAAGGGCATTTAAATGGTCATCATATAGACATATAGATGAAAAGGGAATAGTGTAGCTTAGATGGGCTTCAGGTTGGTTTCACAGGTTGGTGCAACATCAAGGGCCGAAGGGGCTGTACTGTGCTGTAATGTTCTATGCTCTATTTTTGACGATGGAAATGAGAACTTTGCAACTAAAAAACAAACTTTGGCCAAGGATACTGAATGGTGCTTTTGACATCAAGTGAATCATGAGGGTAAGGAAACCTTCTGATGGATCACTGACAGCCCTACATTGGCTGATAATTCAACATTCCTCAATGCTGAGGATAGACGATAGAGATGAAGAGTGAATTTGGCATAGTTCAAAAAGTCTTTGTATAATTGAATTCAACAGGTGTAAGGAGGAATCCTTTCACTGGTAGGAATGATACCTAGTGCAGAGGAAGATGGTTGCGATTGTTGAAGGTCATTCATCACAGTCCCTGGATATCTTCTAATCAACCTGTACAGAGATGTTATGACACAGATCTGGAGCAAGTGGGACTTGAACCAGGGCCTCCAGGCTCACAGGTAGGGACACAACTGCTGCATCACAACACTCCTTAATACTGAGTGTATCTATACCAGATGGACTGCAGCAATTCAAGAAGATGGCTCATTATTCTCCTTAAGGGCAATTCAGAATGGGCATTAAATGTTGTTTTTGCTTGCTATACTAACATTGCATGATTAAATAAGAAAAAAAATGTTTAGGTTGTGAGGCTGATACATGGGAATATTTAACTTTGTGTGAGAAGAGACTACTTCTCAAGGTTGCACAGGCCTTTATCAACTGCCCAGAAACAAGGACAGGGCACAAGATCATTCCATTGACATTATATCACGATTTCACAAATGTCTTAAAGAAAGATCATTTTTCTGTGATTACTATTGTCCCAGCAAGAACATTGTGCAGTAGCAGTTCACTGCAGTATGAACAATTGCTTCACTACAAAGAAAATATGTGTGTGTGTGTGCTGAGGAGGTTTGCTTATTTACACGTACGGAGGTTAGATCTCCAGGTCTAAACAAGTTATTTCTATCAATGATCTCAATCTTCCTTTTCCAAGGCTTGTGCTATTTCTTTGTAACCAACATCCAAACATTAATAAAAATAAATCCTATTAACTTCAAGCAGCTCTTTAAAAGACAATAGGATTAAACACCTTGGCTAAACCCTAGGAGGAGGATTTACCAGTTCTTAAATCTTTTTAAAGCATTCACTTCAACAACAGGGAGCACTGACAAAAGCAAATAATCCTTGAAGCAAGAGGTAAATTGTAGCATTTTAAAAAATGTTCTCATTGGACGTGGATATTGCTGACTGGGCCAGTATTTACTGCGTAATTGCCTTTGAGATGATGATAGTGAGCTGCCTTCTTGAACCACTGCAGTCTATTTGTTGTAGGTAGACCCACAATGCCGTTAGGAAGGGAATTCCAGGATTGCAACCTGGTGGTAGTGAAGGAACAGCAAGTTCAGAATGGTTTACAGGAGAACTTGCAGATGGTGATGTTGCATGTACCTGCTGTTCTTGTCCAAGATGGAAATGGTTATGGGATTAGAAGGTACTGTCTAAGGATCTTTGGTGAAATTCTGCAGTACATCTTGTAGATACTGTGCTTTTTTTCTCATCTTCCTACAAAATGGACAATCTCACATTTTCCCATTTTATACTCCATTTGCTGTGTTTTTACTCACTCACTTAATTTATCCCTTTGTAGCCTCCTTATGTCACTTTGACAACTTACTTTCCTACCTATATTTGTGTAATTAGTACATTCAGAAACCATGCATTTGGTCTGTTCATCCAATTCATTTATATAAATTGTGAAAAGTTAAGGTCCCAGCACTGACTCCTAAGGTACACTTTCATTACATCTTGCCAACCAGAAAATTACACATTTAGGCCTACTCTCTGTCTCCTGTCAGTCAGCCAGCCAGCCAGCCAATCATCTAACTATGCCAATATTTTATTCTCAAAATGATTTTTTTTTCCCCAAGATAATTTTTGATGCAGGACCTTATCAAATTATTTATTCTTTCATGGGATATGGGAGTCACTGGCAAGAGGAGTGCAAGCCATATTGCCCTTGAATTGGATTGGCTTGATTCAACCATGTTAGTATGAGTCTGGGGTCACATATAAGCTGGACCGGTCAAGAAGGAAGACCTCCCTCCCGAAAGAAAACGTGCGAACCACAGATTTTCCACACCAACTGATGATGAAATCATGTTTACTATTACTGTCACTCACTTTTATATTTCAGCTGCAGTGGTCAGGTTTGAATCCATATCCCTGGAGCAGTGGCCTGGCCTTCAGATTACTAGTCCAGTGACATTAGCACCACACCACTTGCCATAACTCCTCTGAACTGCCTTCTTGTAATATGTAAATTCATTGATTCCTCTTTATTCACATACATGTTACTTCTTCAATATCCTGATACTTGTTAGATGCATTTTGGGAGGTTTAATTAGAAAGATTCTTCATACAGAGAACTGCTCATCTTCCAGTTGTGGGGGCACCATTCTGAGCTATTCTAGGTCAATCTCATCTTTTAAAAAAACATGATTCTTGACATGGAGAAGGAAAAGAAAGGTGCAAATATTCTTCCACTAAAATCTCAGATCACTGCTTAGAGAGTCTTCACAGATTATTGCACTGCTGACATCCAGAGCTGATGTGAGGGCTAAGATTTTAAAATTAAGTGGGATCCATATCAAGGGCAGACAGACTCAAAGTTTAGTGCAATCTGCCTCTGTAATGATTCACTGCCACAATCCCCATCCTGAACTAATTTCCATGAGGGCAACTGGGGTCAATTTTTGATAGTTACTGCACTATTTAAGCCTCTTTCTCATGTTGACTGAGATTCTCAATTGGCAATGATCTAGACATTGTTGTCCAGACCAATGTGACGAGCTCAGGCCAAGATGGGGAGGGGTGATGGATCACCTGAGAGAACCAATATCCACCCATCACAACAAATGTAACTTTTTTAAACAGTGAAAACAATTTATCTGGGCCTTCCCTGTCTCTTCCCTGCCTTCCCATCTTCACTTCAGAAGCTTCCCGCTCAGCTGGTGGGGATGCTAACCAAAGCCTCTCATTGGCGGTTACATTCATGGAGTATTTTCAGCATTTTCTAAGTTTATTTCAAGATTTGCATAATTTGCAGTATTTTGTTCTTAGCTGCATTCCTCTGACAATAAACCAGACAATAAACCTTATCATATTTGACCTCAAGATATACTTTTGAGCATATATTCACATCTTCTCTAAGAATGTCCAACTCCTCTCTGTAATATTAACCAATCTCACATCTCTTTCAGCTTATTTGCAGCCACAATCATCATTTATGTTTTTATCACCAGATTGAATACTCCAACATACTCCCAGTTGTTCTCCCGAATTAAACTCCACAAAAACTTGAGATGACCCAAAACTTTGCCGTCTTAATATGTCTTAATTTCCAACAAGTTATATTCCTATCACCTACATTTATTGACCTTCACTGGCTCACAGTCAAATTCAAACTCCTCCATGGATTTGCCCCTCACTATTTCTAATTTCTTCCAACTAAATTATCTATATTTCTCTAACTATGGCCTCTTGAGCATCCTCAAATTTAATTACTCCTCTACCTTAGGTTGCTTTGGCCCCAAGGTCTTAATTATCCTTCTTATACCTTGCCATCTCTCTATTGTTTTCTCCTCCTTTCAGAGCCTCCTTATGACCCCTCACTTTCAGCAAGCTTTCGGTCATCTGACCTGTTATGTCCTTATGCAGTTGAGTTTGTGTGTGCATGTATTTGTGTGTGGCGTGCACATGTGAGACAAACACCAATAATTCTATGTCCTCTGATTTCCACTCGAGTCTCTCAAATAGATTTTAGAAGAAAATACGTACCAATAGAACTGAAGTTTAATCTTAAAAGCTTTCTAGCCCTTAAATTTGATTATTTTCCACAATTTTCCTTGCTTACCGTTGTACAGCTGCTCAGAAAACTTCAGTGACAGTTGCTGTTTGATTTTCCTCACTTCCTTGTCCATGGTGAAGGCCTCAATGTCCATATGAGCTTCATGCAGAATCGTCCCACCTGGGGTCTCATAGATACCTAACCATTTACCGAGAGAAGAAAGAAAAAAGGAAAAGCAGCACAAAAAATTATTGTTGAGTGACAAAAATAATCACTTTTCTGACAGAAACAGAGTTGGGCACCATTCAGTCCCAGCTTGCTCTAAAATGCATCTGTCATTATCTGCTCACTGGGACTCAGACAGTCCACTTCACACCTTGCAGTGAAAATTTCCAGATTCCTTGTTCTATCTGCACTCATTCTGACTAAATGACAGGGTTTAAGCACTGATCCCCTCAATGTATGCCCAGTGGCCTCCCTGAAAGCCTGTAATTAAACAACTGCCAGTGAGCAGAGAGAAACTCAGCTGTGAAAATTAAGCTGTCACCAAGTCCTCAGAGCAGGATCTCCTCTTTATCCGTTCAAAGGGAAAGCACTTGGAAAAATCTGATTAGGTTTGTAAAATACAGCTCTAAACTGCTTCCTAGGTTTACAGTCAGTAGCGGATAAGGAGATAAAACAAAACCAAGTAGTTTTATCTCTTGGTATGGAAAGTTGTGACAATTCAGTTTATTTAGTTCCCTTAAATGCTTCACAGGTGAAAAAGTATAAAAATATTCTTCTGCTCCGTTCAATCCTAATCTTCATAATTTAATGTAAAAAACAGTTTACATCCCACAAATCAATTTGTTAACTTTTGGATATTATTTTTTATATTTCTCAATATTCTTGTGTATTCCTACTAACAAAATATTAACTGCCTTATGACTAAAGCTCCCGAGTTTGTTTTTGATCTTAATTTTTCTTTTATTTCTGGCAGGTTCACTATTGTTATGTTTATAATTATAGGATAATTTAATTAGCAAGAGGACTATTATACCAGTATTCTCACAGATAAAGAATTCCCCACAAATTTCAAAACTAGATAGTATTTATAACCCCAACCTAAAGTTATTGGTTTCCTTGTTGAGATACAGTTTGACTACAGCCAGTTATACAACGGTACCTCACCCAACTGACCATTCACTATGCGTCAGCTTCCTTTGATACGATCAGCACAATATTTAACTGCATGAAGCATCGCCGATATGTACATTTCTGACCTCATTCACACATTTACCTTAACACAAAAATAACCCTGTATCAACAGGAGCAAGCTTGGCAGAAGTAACAATATGTGGTGTCAAACATTTTCAATTCAGATCACAGTCACCTTTATTACCTGTTATCCCAATGAAGTCAGTAAAGGTGAAATAAAGAAATATATTACATGCAATTGTAATATATCATAAATGCTTAGAACTGGGTTTAAAACAAAATTCACATTTTATGTTCATTCTCAAAGTCGACATAAAAAAGACAAAAGCTACTTTGCTTATGCCCATCTGGTGATATGAAGATATTATTGCTGTTATTTAGAAATTGGATTGTTCATTTGATAAGTATTGAATGAAGTAAGCACATTGGCACCTAGTCCATAGTGAACCAATTTCTTTTGCAAGTCTTAAAACAAACATTAAACATAAAACAAATACTACCACAAACAAGCTTAAAAGCTATATTGTGCAATTCTAGGGATGCCTTAACAGTACTGAACTAAAGTGGACGTGGATGTATTTTTTAAGATGAATGGATTCCTAAATTACATCTTGCGTACCAGTTTTCCTCCAAGACAACAAATTTCAATGTGAACACGTTGAATTGAGATCCACCAGTAAAATGGACTATGTTGCTAAGAATTAAGGGAGGTCACGGCATTAATTTAAATTTTTACAATCTCTACCTTCAATATTTCAAATATTCAGGAGGGTTAACATGATGCTTATGATAAATTATGCAGAGAATATAAACTTGAATCATATTCTACAAGCTACAGTATGAAACAATCAGTCGAAACTTCAAATTGGCAGAACAGTGGGTGATCCTCACTTAGAGTGGGACTTTATAAACTGTGATTCATTGTACAATGCAAATTGGATCCTCTCCTACTATTATTTACAATTGTAAGTGTTACTTTATAACCACTTTGTCTTTTCAAGCTGGGACCTCTGGGGGGTTTGAAAGCTTCTGCATAATACAGAAAATGTTAGCTTAATAGAAAGGTAACACTTTCATGATAACTGTATGTTATTTATAACCAACTCTGCAGAGACTCTAACATTTCCAGCCCATTAAGTGGGAGGTGTACAAGGTGCTGCTCCATGGTGCTGAGGCACAGGTCATCAAAGACTGACCTGCAACTCAACAAAAAAAACAAAAAAAAAGATGACTTGTAAAATGATTTGTAAAGTACTATTTCTATAATGACCACATATTTCAAATATTTCTTTTAAAATCCTACTTGAAAATGTATTATTCTCTCCCTGATGTAGGAAGATTTCATACATAGGAAAATCACAAGCCAGTTAAATTTGTTTACAGTTTCATGACACACAGCACAGGAGGAATTCATCCTCACAGATTTTAAGACCCCTCCTTCACAACCCACATTCTCAGTCTGAGAGCATATTCTGTCTGACAGCTTGCTCTCAAGATAGAGCGATATCTTTGTAATCTCTTGGAGACTGGCAATTTAGTGCCAATTTTGTACTGAATTATAGGCAGTTTTGCAACATAGACCAGTAAGTACAAGGAACTGTGCTGAGACAGCCCAAACTCATTTCATAAAAGACAGTTGCATCCAGGTCAATGAGGAAATTTTCTTCTTTTTGATCTGTAGTGGATTCATACCAGATGACCACACACTAGGAGTGAAATTGGCACCTGTATATGCTAATAACACAAAATGGACAGATAGTGAATTGGCAGCCACAATGATAAATTTTCTTTTCCATTTCCATCACACAATCAATAATCAGTCATAGGAATGGCCTCATGAATAGGGTAGTGAAATTGAAATTCTTCAACTCACTCATAGGAATAGGAGTAGGGCACATTCAGTCCCCAAACCTGTTTCAATATCCTTAACCTCATATACCTGTCTTTATATTTTAAAAAGTCATATTGATACAATGGGACTGAAGAGATTGACACTGTTGCAATGTTTTAGGAAAGAAAGAATTGGAACATTATTTACCCTGCATCTGGCCATATGACTGACTGAAGAATGCATAACACTGATACAGTTCTGGGCCTATCCCAGAAGTAAAGCTCCTGGAGTTAAGTGTCCTACCTGCCAAAAATTTCCAATAAATCAGAGACTGGCATCTCTTCAATGATTGATCAGGTCATTGGGAAGTTGGTGTCTTCTAGTGATGTTCTATCAATCTTGGCTCGAGGACAACACAGACCCAAGCACAGGTGAGTTGTAGAAAGGTGGTCATGTGGGGGAGGTTTGGTTGTCAGCAGCAATGACAATGAGCACTTTTTTCTTGATGCTTCTTAGAATGACTGCAAATAAACATTCCAGGTTTTGCTTTTTGGACTACAGATGCTGGAGATCATAGTCAAAAAGTGTGGCGCTGGAAAAGCACAGCCGGTCAGGTAGCATCTGAGAAGAGTCGACGTTTCGAGCATAAGCTCTTCATCAGGAATGTGAGAGATGGCCCAAGGGGGCTGAGAGATAAATGAGAGTGGGTGTGCGGCTGGGGAGAAGGTAGCCTGGAATGCGATAGGTAGATGAAGGTGGGGGTGGATGATGATGATAGGTCAGAGCGGAGGATGGAGCGGATAGGTGGGAAAGATGATGGACAGGTAGGACAGTTCAAGAGGGCGGTACCAAGTTGGAGGGTTGGATCTGGGATAAGGTGTAGGGAGGGGAGAAGAGGAAACTGGTGAAATCAACATTGATTCTATCTGGTTGGAGGGTCCCAAGGTGAAAGATGAAGTGTTCTTCCTCCAGTCGTCGGGTGGCTAGGATTTAGTGGTGGAGGCAGCCCAGAACTTGCATGTCCTTGGCATAATGGGAGGGGGAGTTGAAGTGGTCAGTCACAGGACAGTGTGGTTATTTACTGCAGGTGTCCCGGAGACGTAATCTGAAAAGTCCCACAAGTTGGCGTCCTGTCTCCCCCTTACATTAATTCTCACACACTTAACTGCTGAGACAGGAAGGTGATAAGGTGGCAAGGTACCCATCTGCAGCCCTCCTGCCTGGTTAAGTGCCCACCCACCAAGGGAGGATATCAAATTCCACCCAGATTCAATAAACTTGAAAAGTCTTTCATTCAAAATGGCATCCATTTCCTGATGAGCATAATAAATTCAAAATTCTTACAACATATGGCACTTACTTTGATTGTGACAAGTGAGGTTACAATCCTATATATACACAAGGTTTTTAAAAAAGTACATGCTTTCCTAATATCTATCTTATTTAACACTACAAATTGGAGTAATTCACTGTAGATAAAGCCTAAACACAGTCAAACACTCTAGGAAGAAAATCATTTATGCAAGGTAGTGTGTTTTTTAGTTTCATCATAACATGCTAAATGAATTTTAAATGTTTTTCTAACTGTTCTTTTTACCTGAAATTCCAAATATAATATTTTTTACAAACTCGTAATGCTTTGTAAAACAATTATTAGTGGTGTGCTGAAATCCAACACTGTAAGGAATTAAAGATTGTGCCAGGGACACAAGTCAATTCAGAGCATTATTCCTTTATTGCAATAGTGGAGATTTTTAATACTCTTTTCTGTTAAGGATAGGGTGGCTTGAGAACTGAGGAATGCCTGATGAAGTCAGTCAGACTTAGCAAAGACACTTAGACTCTAACAGGATATTAATCAGCAGAAAAGCAACATGAGTTAGGAGAGAGTGGAAGCAGATTGAAGGCAGTCACTGGAAAATGGCATCATTTGGAACGTTGAAATTTGTTTTCTCTTTCCTTCCAATTTTTACATTTTTTTTTCTTCAAAGCTTAGAGGGGAAATTTCTGCCAATTGCAATAGTAACAATTGTTTAAGCAGTTTTCAGCCAAATTTGTCACATCTATCATAGTCAACAGAGCATAAAAAAATGAATATTCTATTAAATTGTAGCTTTCTTACTCATTACACGGAGTGAATCTGACAATTAGTTTATTGGTGGATAAACAAAAAAAAAAAGAGATGGGTAAGTAAACTTTGGAAGCTTGTAATCTTCCTGCATTTCAGTATAAAGCATGTGAATTGTAGTCTTCCATCAGGAAATGAAGGATGACACGTGTAAAAATTAAGTAATTGCCTGTCAGAACTAAGTCAAATAATCTGTTCACTTCATGCTGATAGGCACTCAGCTTTATTGCAGATTTTATGCACTGCAGGTCCCTGATGTTCTCTAATGAGCAAGGATATAGTAAGAGACCAAAAGCTGCAAGAGTAATACCTGGTTTCACTCAGTTCAATTCTTTGTAAGGGAAAAAAATCCACAAAATTCATAATTTTGCTCAGGGAAACAGAAGGTGTACAGCAACTAAACTGCTTCAAATGCCTCTGCTTTCACATGAAATTTAATGATATCTGAAAAAATAAACGTGCAAGGCCAGCATTTCTTGCTCATCTCTAATTGCTTTTGAACAGGTAATAATGAGCTGCCTTTCAGAGCTGTTACAGTCCGGTTAAGCAATCAGACATGCCAACAGTCAGGTCAGGTTCTTTTCTCTGCAGTTTGAGTGACACATATTTTCATTTTCTCAATCAAGACAAATACATTTGCTGGACCATATTTTAAGCATTAAGTTAAGAAGAAATATTGTATCTTATCATATGTCTCAGACATGTCCCCAAACACTTTCACAAAAAATGAATTAATTACGCAATCACTTCTATGTATGTAAATATGTCAGTGAATGTCAACCATATTGCAGTCACATGCAGGCCAGGGAAGTAGATTTGCTTTGGGAAGGCCATTAGTGAACCTGTTGGAATTCTATGATCGCAGTACATGGTCACTATTAGACTAGGTTTTCAATGCAAAAAGTCATTGCATCAAATTTCACCATCTGCCATGGTAGGATTCCAACTCATGCTCTCCAAACAGCAGCCTAGGGTTCTGGATTATTAATCCAATGACATTACCACTATGCCACCACTCCACATTAATAAATCAATTAATATAGGTAAAAATAACAGCTCGACAGTTTGACCTGACTAGGAATGTGAAATCTGTGCTAAAGACACACCTCATACAGCAAAGCATTATTCAAAACTCTAAAAATGTTTGTACTTTTATGTTTAGCATCTAGTTCTTTCCCCTCACAAGCTTTCGTACCCATCTCAATTTTTGTATGTGGCCAGTACTTTGCTGTATTTTATTTCCTTGTTCTCTGAAGCTCCTACATTGTTCAATATTCAGTTTCTTACAATAACTTGATTTCCAATACCCTGAATTTTCCCTCTGCTCTTTCAGGTGTATTGGGGCTGTGGAACTCGGATTCTTGATATGGAAAAAAATCTGACTGCTTTGATTTCTGAAAGGAATATACTAAGTACCAAAACAACCTTGTATTTTAAGATAAGGTCTCACTAAGAAACTGAGCTGAAATGTCTGACTTAATCAATGCGAAGGTAATAGAAAACCTGATTGGGTTGAGTGCCTGTTATCCTCCTTGGGAAGATGCAAGTTGGAATTAAGATGGATCATTAGGGAGATCTCGACATCAAGCCTGGGTTGACAAATGTGATCGGAGTATCTTAAACACTGGCACCAAGTCTCATTATAGCAAAAATACAGAAGGAAATGATTCCATATTATAGGTTCCTATAGTTAATAATATTATACATTCACATCATGAAAACTGTTCAGTTTAGCTAAATTTATACTGAACTATAGTTAAACCTACAGTATTTACCATTTATTGGGAATGCACTTTTCTCATTTAATAACTGATCCAAACCTAGACACTAAACAAACTTTACCAGAGTTGTTGACATACTAAATGAGAGAAATCAGATTAAATATGGAAGTTTACAGGTGAAATTAAGAAAAATGTAACAAATGAAATAAGATAAATGATAGTTGGCAGCTTCAATTCAATGCAAAAGTCAGTAGATTTTTTAAAAAAGGATTGTAAGATTCAGAATGTAAAATTACAGAAACTAAAGCTATGAAGTTTTTTTTAAGTAAAGGTAGAAAAACATCTTTTTTTTAAAACGCCTCAGCAGTGAAAATAAAGGAACAAAGTTGTGTTGAATTTGTACAAAAGATTGGTAATATTATTGTTGGAAATTGTGTGCAGCTATTTGCAATCCATTATAGAAAAGTATTCCAAGTTATAATTATGAAGAGAATTTGTTTTTATTTTTCACAACAACAAAGAAAGTAAAGGGAAGAATTTAAGAGATTTTCAAAATTACAAATAGCTTCTCCAAGGATAAATACTGAATGATTTGCTAGTGCTTGACAAATTGATAATAAGATCAAACGGAGAAGCTCGAAGTGGCTTCACACAGCCTGTTATTACAATATGGAATGTTCTACCATGAGTGACTACTGAAGCTCAGTCTAGGGCATTATTTAAAAGGAATTTGTGCAAGTACTTGAAAAAAATGTATATGAAAGGATGTATGAGAGAAATGGAATTAGAGTAAATAACTCCAATTTGAGGAACTAGCACCAGCAGAGACACAATGACCTCCTTCTGTGCTGCAATTTCTATGACTTCTAAATTGAAGTATTAAATTAAATATAGCAGAATTAAGCTAAATATCACAATAATGCGAAATTCTAAGGTTTTGCAATACTAGTCCTTGGTCAGCAATAGGGATCAGGATGTAGGCGCACTTTGCTTTGACAGGCGTTTGATGCTAAAAGGTTGTGGATACAAATCTGACTAGTGAATACAGGGCTGCAAAGGCAAAGTGTTGGCAACTGCACATCTGGTTCATAGATGACGTGAAGTCTGACATTTCAAGGATCTTTCGCTCACCCACTTGCAAGAACTCAGAACAACAGCAACAGCTCTTCAACCACAGGTACAGATAGGAGATGCCTCCTTGGCAACAATCTGCCCATTGTTCATAAAGACCTTTATAGATCATACATCGCCACTTGCCATTCTAAACAAATTATTGTTTATGTATTAATAAATTCTTGGAAAGATCCCAAAGTATGCAAGCAATCACTGCTATAACATTGGAAACAAGGCTTTGAACTTGATTGTCTGATCATTTATGCCAATGCTGTTTGTGAGACAATCTGTTTTATTGATTTGGTTGTAGGATAAACGTTGGCTGGTTTTCTGGCACTTAATATGAAAAGTTCTTAAAAGGGCTAGTTTTGCCAGCTACTACTAGTCAACTAAAGAGTTGCCTCATCTGCATTCCGTGAATTTCTATCATGTCCTGTATCTGTTATCTTCTGAAAATATGTGGTATTTATTTCTCACTTGATCATGGGTTTGCTTTACAAACTGCCAGTCAAATAGCAGTCATGACAATTTTCAAACATTATTGTGCCTGTGTTTTAATGCAGCTCACAATCATCTGCACAAACTCAAATAAAGGCTTCAACAAAAATCAATATGTGACTATTATTTTCAAAAGTAGCCTTGGAAGATCAGAATCTCTCTCTACCCACAAACCTTGTGTTTGTCAATTAACAATAACCTATAATGGGCCTAACAATTCTTTGATAATCCTGACACAATGTATTCATTGATGTATTTTATATGAAGTGAATTTATCTTTATTAAATGAATGATGCATCAAGTTTTAAAGTGAGGTTGCAGATATAAAGCTTTTTAATTAGGGCTTTTGTTTGACTGGCACACAATGAAAGAACTGTGAAGCTTGAGGTGTTAATGCTAATTTTTGGATTTGTTCACAATTTCCTTTTTCTCTAATCCAGGAAAGAACAGGAGTAAGGAATACAAAACAAAATAAATTGAATACAAAATATTTTGTTTTAAATGTCATGCCTGTGTAAACAAAAGCACAGGCGATTAAAATGTTAATAAACACAGAAACCCATTTATGGCATTGTTTGTCTATTCACAACTGCATAACAATCTGGAAAAAGGTTTAAATGGGACTGTTTACACAAACCTCACATCAACTGTAACAAAGGCAAGCTGTCAACAGTTTCACCTGGCCTTCTTATTCTTTTCCTGGGTTCGCGTCTACATGGTATTTAGATTTTTAAAAAATAGTCCATTTATTTACAGCTAGTTCAGCTTCAAAGTCAGCAAGAAATTGTTAATGTGAATAACCACAACTAAAAGGGACAGTTTTGATCTCTGCCTCTCTAGCCACCTTGAATGGTAACATAAATGCCAAATGGTTTGCTGTCAGAAGTAGCCAATATGTCCAAAGGGAGGTCGAGTGACCTGTGACTTTATCAGTTTCTGTAAAGGGTAGGAAATCACTTTTATGTCACTGCCTTTACAGATCACTCACTGCCACAGTTAATTGTTGCCATATTGAACAAAGTATTCACTATTTAAAATTTTGTGGGAATTGCAAATACACCGTGATTGAGTTACAGAAAAGGTACTGCAGTATGAACAAAGGTAGAACTAGAAAATAACATTATAAAACTGTTTCAGAGATATTCCGACAAATGGAAATGACAGCATGATTATAGTTTTTGCTGGCCAGTCTTCTTTCTACTCGTCTTGTCCTGAAGCCAACAACTCCTGGCTGAAATAAGGCTCAATTAATGGCATGCCCAAGTAATCATTATTCCTGAGTGAGGCCAGCCTTTAGCTGGTTAGATTATTAATCAGTTTGCAATGTTTGTGTGCAAGATTTGATTGATGCACATGTGCATCCAAAGACAGATGTCCTAGCTGACTTTTTTCCTCCTTGCTTTCATGAATTGTAGCATTCTGATCCAAACCCACCGACAACTTGCACTGTGTCAAGATACAAGCTATGTGATCTCAGCAAAGGTGAGTTATCAAAACTACAACCTCCTGGTTTGTATGGCTCAAGTCACGAAACATACTCAAGGATCTAAAAGAAAATACCAAACATTCTTTGTGCGACATGACATATTATTCTATTACAATTTCAAGCAACTTTTGTACAAAACCAGATAATGCAGTTTGATTCTAGTTTCAGAAGAGTTCTAATTGTATGGGTATATGAATGGGAAAGGTTTAGAGGGATATGGGCCAAATGCTGGCAAACGGGATTAGATTTATTTAGGATATCTGATTGGCTTGGACATGTTGGAATGAAAAGTCTGTTTCTGCACTGTATATCTTGAAGGATCTCTTCAAGTATGGTTATACTTCGATACAAAGAATTCATTGTGTACGGTCTCCAAAAGCCACTGCAATAACTTGCCAAAGCTCCTTGAACAGCATTTATATTATCTAGAAAACAAAGGCTGCAGATGCAGGAGAACATCACCACATGCAAGTTGATCTCCAAGTCTCACACACCATCCCTACTTGGAACTAAACTGCCATAGCTAATTGTTGCTAGGTCAAAAAATTAGAACGTGCTCTTAAAATGCTCTTAATCGTGAATGTACTACCTCACATAGAATGCAGCAGTTCAAGAAGACAATTACAGAAGGGTAACTGATACTGGCCTTGTCAGTGAGGGTCACATCTTAACCAAATAAAGAAACCATTGATCATCTGAGAGGCCTTTTCCATGTAGACTAGTTTAGATTAGATGTGTTAGATTTCCTAGTGTGGAAACAGGCCCTTCGGCCCAACAAGTCCACACCAACCATCCAAAGAGAAACCCACCCAGACCCATTTCCTTCTGACTAAAGCACCTAATACTATGAGCAAATTAGAATGGCCAATTCACCTGACCTGCACATCTTTGGACTGTGGGAGGAAACCGGAGCACCCGGAGGAAACCCAGGCAGACAGTCATCCAACGCTGGAATCGAACCTGAGTCCCTGGTGCTGTGAGGGAGCAGTGCTAACCACGGAGCTACCATGACTACTGTCTCATAATCTTTCACTACAATCTTTTCGTCTCTTTCCATTTGGAAAAAAAGGTGCTACAATGTCAACACAACTCAAAAGTTCTTTAATCGTTTACCCTTAGCTGCAAGTACGTCCCCTTACATTGATTAGGTTGAACAGTGAGCTGTCTAATATAAAATGTTTTCTTTACACCTCCAAAATGTGAAACTCGTCTTTTTTGAACTTTCCTCTAACAATTTTAATCTTTGGTTTGCTATTACCCATTCAATGCTTCCTCTTACATCCAATGTTCTTTCCTCTGGCTTTCAATTCTGACAGTGCCTTGTGCAACCCTTCATTGGATTTCCTCAATTTAGTAAAAAAAAAGTTCCTTAGTTCATTTTTCAAAGCTCATCACCAAGAATATTTCCATAACTATTCTTATTACCCTTTGTGAATTCGATTACCCATCCTTTTTACTCCCATTGTTTTATTTTTCTCTGATGGAAAAAAACTGGCTCACAAAATACAGCTCATTATGCTTAGTGTACAATTAATGGGACTTACGAAGGGATGTAAATTATCCCATTAGGTCTTAAGAAGCTTTGAGAGACAGTTAATTATGGTTTTCACAGTTGTTATTGATTTCTATTTAGCTCTGATTACTAGTTAAATTAATTCAAACTCAGAACCCAGAAGTATAATCAGCTGCTCTTATTTACTCTAGTTCTATAACAAACATTCCCTAAAAAAAAAGAAACAAACATTCCCTTCCTATTTTTCCCTCATCTTTGGTATTATTGCCTGGTCACTAATAGGCTTTGCATGTAAATTAATCAGTCGGAACATGGGTGATTTAGCGATGGTGGTTAATAAATGAAAAATATCACAAGTGATTTGATGGTGGGTAAAAAGTCAGTCGGTTATTTGTGATAGCACTTTCGGATATAAAAGAAAATACCAAACATTCTTTGTGCGACATGTCACATTATTCCATTACATTTTCAAGCAATATTTGTACAAAACCAGATAATGCAGTTTGATTCTAGTTTCAGAAGAGTTCTAATTATATGGGTAAATGAATGGAAAAAGTTCAGAGGGATATGGGCCAAATGCTGGCAAACTGGATTAGATTTATTTAAGATATCTGATTGGCATGAACAAGTTGGAATGAAAGGTCTGTTTCGTTGCTGTATATCTCTTTGACTAGAATTGAATTATCCATATTAGAGACAGGAATTTTCCTCTGGAACCAGGAAGAGAAGTTGAGTTTCTAGATCCTGAACCTGTCCTTGTGGGGACAATTAGTTATTGGCTCCAATTTTCACTGGGGTGCTCCCTTAATTGGTCCAGAGATGGGTTTAGCAGACAAATAAGGGTGGACGTTTGAACCCGGAGAACTAACATTTTCTAGCTGAAAAGGAACAATAGATTGCAATAGATGGTCAGTAAAGGAGAGGTGAAATGTTTTGCACTACAATGGGTAATGCCATTCTCTCTTAACCAGATGCTCGGAGTTTGAATGCCATTTCAAGAGGTGGGTTCATAATATAGCTGAACAGGTTGTGTATCGACCTGCAAACTCTTCCCTCACACACCAATGGCAAATGCAGGAAAAATTCCTGGTCAACCACATAATGGAAAGAAAAGTGGAGCCTCTATTATCACTATTTGTAAATCTGGATTACCATGAGAAGTTTTTTTTAAATTCACTCCTGGAATATGGGTGCTGCTAGCATTTTTTGCCCATTCCTAATTGCTTTTGAGAAGGTGGCAGGGAGCTATCTTCTTCAGCCACTGCAATCCATTTGGTGTAGGTACATCCACAATGTTGTTAGGGGTGTGTTGGAAGGGTTTAGAGCCAGCAACACGAAGCAATATATTTCTAAATCATTATGGTAGATGGCTTAAGTGGAAACTTGCAGATGGCAGTGTTCCCATGTATCTGCACTATTCCAGTTGTGGCTGTAGGATGGAAGGTGCCAAGGAACCCTTGGTGAATGTCTGCAGTGCATCTTTTAGATGGTACAAATGGCTGCCATGAATGCGGTGCCATTCAAATGGGTTTGTCCTGGATAGTGTCAAGCTTCTTGTGCATTGTCAGAAATGCACTCATTCAGGCTGGTGGGGAGTATTCCATCACACTATTGACTTGTGCCATGTAGATGATTGACTAGCTTTGGGGAGTCAGGAGGTGAGTTATACACTGCTGGTTTCTGAGCCTCTAACCTGCGCTTGTAGCTACAGTATTTATATGGCTAGTCTAGTTCAGTTTCTGGCCAATGATAACCCCCACGATATTGATAACGGATGATTCAGTGATGATAATGATGTTCAATGTCAGGGGGCATTGGGTTAGATGGTCTCTTGTGGAAAATAGTCAATGCTTGGCACTTGTATCATACAAATGTTATTTGCCATTTGTCACCCCAAGGAGGAGGTGAGGACTGCAGATGTTGGAGAGTCAGAGTTGAAAGGTCAGATGAAGGCCTTATGCCTGAAAGGTTCACTCTCCCACTCCTCAGATGCTGTCTGACCTGCTATGCTTTTGCAGCACCACACTTTGACTTGTCAGCCCAAACCTGGATATTGTTCAGGTCTTCCAGCATTTGAATGTGGCCTGCTTCAGTATCTGAGGAGTTGTGAATGGGGCTGAACTTTGTGAATTGATCATCGAACATCTCTACTTCTGACCTTATGATGTAGGGTGCTCTTTGATGAAGCAATTGAAGATAGTTGGGTCTCAGACACTATCTTGAGGAATTCCTGCAGAGATGTCCTGGAGCCTAGATGGCTGATCTCCAAGAACCACAACCATCTTCCTTTATGCTATTTGTAAATCTGGATTACCATGAGAAGTTTTACACTCCTGGAATATGGGTGCATATCTCACCAACAGAGTTTCTCTCCTAATTCTCATTCACTCCAATTTTTTCTAACACTTCTTGATGTGACACTTCATCAAATGTGGCCTCGAAGTCAAGGGCAGTCACTCTTGCTTCACCTCTGGTATTCAGCTCTTCTGTTTATGTTTGTACTAAGGCTATATTGAGGTCATGAACTGATTGGCCCTGGTGGAATCCAAACTGAGCTTCAGGGAGCATAAACAGATCAATTGGCCCATCAAATCTATTCTGCCATTCAAAGATAATTCTCAACTCCACTATACTGCTTTTCCCATAACCATTGAATTTCTTACTGATTTAAAACTCCATCTTGAATTTACTTAATGACCCACCCTCTGTGCTAATGAATTTTACAACTTCATTACCCTCTGAGAAGAAATTCCTCTCATCTTTGTCCTAACTGAGTGAACTCTTACTGTGAAATCATGCCCTATGATCCTAGACTCTCTCTCAAGGGGAAACACCACGCATGGGACGACAACATGCATCCTTCTTCAGCAAATCTTAAAACTTGGGTAAGGAAGATCAGTGGGCTGAATGGCTGATGTGGATCAGATTGGTGCCATGAGCACAGTGTTTTGATCCCTATATTGGTTGAAGGGGATTTGGGACTTAATGCCTTGCCCCACTCATAATGGAATTTGCAGCACTGTGGGTGGGATTTGCCTTTGGGCAGAGAACAGATGCATCTCTCTAAATCTTTTCAACTTAAAATTAAGACAGAGTTTGTGTAGTCAATTCACCACTATGGTGAGGAGGAGACATCCATTACAAGGGCCTCCAGGCTTTTGCAGCAGCTTCCCAGCCTGCAAAATCTTAGTGTGTGTCCTTTATTTGGTCTCAATAGGTTCTTAAACAGTGAAATAAAAGCAAAATTACTCTTAATGCTGAAGATCTGAAACAAAAACAGGAAGTGCTGGAGAAACTCAGCAGATCTGGCAACATCTGTGGAGAGAGAAACCAAGTCAAACGTTTTAAACCTAATAGTCAGGTAATCTTGCTACACTCCATCCAGGGATGGGATGGAACTGGGAATTGGCAATCTGGGGCTATTTCTCATGCCTGACTACTTGAGCCCTAGATTTCAACAGATATTTCTTCCCACATATATTAATTGTCTGATAAATATTGGGATGAATGTTACCATAAAGTACAATGGAGGTACATATGAAGGCATGAGGCAGACAAAAAGTGACTTGGAACAGCTCTCTGTGCTGTCCTGCCTCTGAGAAGGTTTCCCAGAGGCAGGCTGACACAGGGATTGGTCATTTCCTCCACTGAGGCAAGCAGCCAATCAAGGCTACTCTTAAGGGCCATTTTCCAAACCTACCTGCATTTTCCTGACACTGGACCAAGCAACTGCTATGAAAAGGCCATAATCACAGCTACACCATTCTTGTGGGCGTTCTTCAGTTTTAAATTTTTAGCATGTTTCCAAAAACTCCCTGCACTTACTTTTCTATCTCAGTAGTGCCTTTCACTCCCAGTGGATTACTGACTGGCCAGTGCTGTGGGTCCTCTGATTTCCAATTAAGATACTGAGATCCCCACTTCGGAGCCTACTTCATAAAGTTGTACTGGTGCTTGCCTTAATGAAAATTATGGGCTCAGGATCCACACATGACTCTAATGGGAGGCTAAATGGGAACCATGGCTAAAATTCAGCCAATGAAACTAAGTCGAGGAGATTGATGACCTTGCCAACTGTCCTGCACCACGCACCATGGCATGCCAATAAAGTAACATGCTCATTACTTCTCAATTGACGTGCCTGACATATTACCTGAAAAGAAAATTTATGAGATGTCTGCCTTGCAGCCTAATGGATGCTATTATGGAGGTTATTTTACACAGGAATGAAATTTATAATTGTAGGCATGCAACATTTTGATAACAGATAAGGTAACCATTAGAGTTCAATTGGTTCACTAGATGTCATTACCTAGCTGCATTGATGTTAATGAAAAGTTAACATTCCCTGCTATATTAATAGAAATCAAATGGCACATCATTTCCACTGAGAAATTTACTCAACTGGTCTTCTAGCTATTATATCATGGAATGATCAAAAACATTGAGGGGCACAATGGAGCTTACATTAATTGCCATTAACAGGACAAGCTAATTAGTGATTGAATATTAACCACAATTTACTGAGGTTTTCTTCTTTCAGCTGTTTATAACAACATTAAAAGATCCCAGATATTATCAGTTTAAACCCACATTTGTTTGTTGAAATAAGCCACACAAATTAAAATTCCAACTCCAATCTGATGCCCATCAATTGGGCCTCCATTTGTGTTTTGACTGCAAATCCCCATTCAGTGCCAAGAAACGGTGTGTTCATATCTGTATTATTTATAATTTAAGGAAAATTTTGTTTTGGCTGAAATTGTGAAATTCAATTTCATGAACCAGAAGTGGATAACCCAAATCACTGCCGACAGATGGACACAGCCAAACCCTCCAATTACCTAGTATCAGACTCAATGGATACTGAGGCCAAGAACAAATTTATTTGATTCAGAAACTTGTATTGCTCCCAATGAAAGCATGTAGTCATAACATACAAAACCAGAACTTTCAGTGCATTTTCCCCGATGAATACTCTTGCAAAATCTATAGCAGAATCACAAAACAGGTGATTGGATACCCAGGTATTTAAAAACATGCCCAACCTATAGCTTCAAACAAATCTAAAATCTCAAATCCTTCAATACTAATGCTGTTTTAATCAACTGCAGAAAACAAAACAAAGGGAGTGTTTTTAGTCCTTTATAGCATTTGGGACATATTTTGATTGAAATAAAATTCTCAGTGAAACATAAAATGTTTTCAATTGGAATAATTCTGCACAGCATATGTTCATGACGTTGAAATTACGGTAGGCAGACTTCCGCTTCAATTGATATACAGTGTTCCAAAAGATTTATAGACGTTGAAGAGAATATTAGTGCATCTATATTAAAAGAGGAGGGATTCTAGTGAACACGTTTGGTTGGATATTTTGCTCAGAAAGAGGTAGGACAAGTTGGGAAATTTCCCAACTTGACAGGTCCATTTCAGTTTCATGGGATCCATGAGACCCAATTTTTGTTGCAGGAGGCGAGGGCAGTTTAGGATTGGGTCCACTGAACACAAAAGCAATGCTTTGGTGGATCCGGGCATGATGAAATACTGAGGTGAATGGTTAGAAGGGCCGACTTGGTTTTGAGGTACTACTGATTCCAGTTGGTTTAAATACTCTAGCTCTCAAACTTCACATTTACTTTCCCTTTCACTCACTCTCCACGACTACCGCATAACTCTTCCATTTTAACATCCTACACTCACTCCTATGCCCTTTCGTACCCCCATAATATCTTCATACCAATTCATAGCCCTGACCCCTTTTATCCCCATAACCAATCACCTTGTGTTCACCATAGGCAGATATCAGGAGAATGTGAAGATGACAGAAAATAAACTTCCAGCAATCTAATATAGTTGTAACTCATATACACTTGACAGTGTCAAATAAAAATTATCTTTCAAGAAACCCATTCAAATCTCAAGTGGTAGATCTCATTAAAAAAAAACTTATACTGAGTCATCATATGAAAGACAGATAATCCTTCAATAGACTCTTGTCAATCAAACTGTGAACTTAGAAATCCATGTTGAAACTTAGCCCAGCATTCACAATGGTATGATAATAGACTTTGAGGGAATGTCAATAAAAAACTCGAACGAAACTGCACAATCAGATGGAAGTCCTTTTTCTAACCTACAAAGATAAGATATCAATTGAAACTTTCAACAGAGTTTTTTTTAGAAACACTTGTTGATATATAACCCCTCTATTCAGAAGGGTTACAATTACAGGCCACAAGACACACAGTTACAGGCCAGTTAGACTGTTTGTCATGGGGGATACATTAGAATTGAACATTAGTACAATTATGGTTGAGCACATAAAGACACTGAGGAACCAGGCAGAGTCCATATGGCTTTGACAAAGGGAGATCATATTTAACTAACTTATTGGAGCCCTATGAATAAAAGGATGAGAATAAAGTGGAGCTTGCAGACATACTATACTTGGATTTTCACAAGGCATGTGGTAAGATGCTGCATCAAAGGCTTTTGTGGAAAATAAAAGCTCATGGTATGAAGTACAACAAATCAGCATGGATAGAAAATTGGGTGGCTGGCAGAAAGAACAGAGAGTACGCATAAATGGATTTTTGTTTGATTGGCAGGACATAACAAAAGGAGTTATGGCAGAGTCTGTGCTGAGGCTTCAACTTACAATTTATATCAATGACTTAGACGAACGGAGCAAAGGCTGTTTAGTTAAATTCACAGATGACAATATAGGGAGAATGCATGTTGTGAAGAAGACACATGGAAGTTGCAGATGAATATAGAAGGATTGAGTCAATTGGCAAAAATCTGGCAGGTGGAGTGTAATTTGGAAAAATGTGAAACTGTTAACTTTGGCAGGAAGAATGAAAAAGAAGAAATTTATACAAATGGAGAACTGCAGAAATCCAAGGTGCAGAAGGATTTTGGTTTTCCAGTGCATGAATCATAAAATGATAGTTCGCAGACACAGAACATAATTAAGAAGGCTAAACAGATGATATTTTTTGTTCCAAGTGGAAATGACCATAAAAGGGTGTAAAGGTGTTATACCTCAGTTATACAGGACATTAGTGAGACCATATCTTGCATAATGTGTGCAGTTTTGATCTTCTTTAAGGAAGAATATGATGTATTGGAGGTTGCTCAGAGGAGGTTTACTGGACTGATACTAGAATTGGTGGGTTGTCTTATTAGGTTGTGTGTTGGACAAGCAGGGCTTGTTTTCACGAGCATTTACAAGATTGAGGAATGACTTGATTGAAGTATGCAAGATCCTGAATGGACTTGACAAGGTGGATGGAGAAAGCATGTTTCCTCTTGTGGGTCAGTCTGGACCAGGAGAACTGTTTTAAAATTAGAGGCTGCCCTTTTGGGACAAATGAGGAGAAACCTTTTCTACAATGATGAAACTCTCTGTTGCAGAAGGTGGAGAAGGAAGGTTTTTAATATTTTTAAGGCAGAAGTGGATCGACTCTTGTCAGGTAGAATAATCAAAGATTATTAGGAATAGTTCAAAATATGGAACTAAAGCACAAGCAGATCAGCCATTATTTCAGTGACTGGTGAAAAATGCTCGATGGGCCGGATGTTCTACTTATGCTAATACTTTGTATGTTTGCATGTTAACAGTATCAGCCTCTTTTTATCGTGTGGAGGAGCAGGGATTGGAAACACTTCAGGTGACAATACATAACCTTATCCACACTTTGAATATTTAAATCTACTTCATCAACTGGTGATCTCCACAGTCTGGTTAAGGCCCTTACAACATCAAAACTGAGGTCTGTTTGCTCTCAATATTAAGTTCAACTGGCTCTGCTAGATTTAGGTTACCCTCATGTGTGATTCATATCCAATTCCTTTCCTCTTGTTGGAATGCTCAGCAAATTATTATTATTTATTAATCTTTCCCTTTTCCATTATATTTATTCATCCATTTCCTCATATAAGCAACAAGCACTGACAAATGGCCAACAAATTCAAGTGATATTTGATCATCTTTTGGGTGTTTGTTAAAATTTAAGGTAAAATACATTCAAAGTGTTTTTTGTCCCCAAACACAAGATGTTATTTTCTAGAGATAGCAGATCAATTGTACATCAATACATCTATATTGACTGGAATGGCCGCAGTATGTGGCATTAGATTGTGAGGAATTCATTTAAAGTTTCAAAATAAAGTATTATATAAATGTTAATACTTTTAATAAATTTGGTGTAATAGCTTTTCAGTGCCAGTTCTCAATTCAAAGTGTTCATTACTAGCTCCTTACCATTACACACAATGCAGAGAGGGGAAAGATATCATTGTCGTCAACATTATATCACCTACAATGGTATATATAATGGATGTGCCCATGTAATTTCTTCTGTAAGACACTATTACTTCTCTATACAATCTGTTAACCAACATTATACACCTACTCAAACATTAAAGTGTTTAATGCCCACCAATACATATATCTGGATGAAGTAAGTGGAGAAAAACAGATTTTTTAGATCTGATTATGAGACAGAGACTCAAAATAGACACTACAAATCATAAACTCAGATTTCTAGAAATACATTGCAGATCTGCGAATACTGAAAAAGAAAAACAAAACAAGCTAATATTTCAGGAATATGAAACCCTTAGACAGTTAAGTGGTCTTGGCTCTCTTTACTGACAAGGCCTCCAAGAACTTTCCTCCATTTTCTGACTTATTTTAAATCTCAGATTTTAGGAATTACTCTGTTTTCCACTTATTCATGGTTTGGGTAAAAATAGAGAGGAATATCACACACTCTGTCTGAAATGGGAGCAGCAGATTAGCTCACCTTGCACCCGACTGAAAGATGCCTTGGGTTGAATTCTTGCAGAGTTGGGCTGACTCTACAAACCTTTAAAAATGTTGTATGGAACATGATTCCTGGATACCCAGCACAAGCAAGTTTTGCCGATGAGAGATATGGATGCGGATAGCCATTCGACACTCTCAAACAGGGTAGATAACTGTGACCACTTTCACAATTTTCATCGATTTGGACCAGCTTCAAGGAGTCTTGGTTCACGTCCCAAAGAGTAGTCATGAGTATATTCTGGATTTAGGAACCTTTTGAAATATATGTTTAAAATATCTTATCCACGCCTCTGCCATGTCCTCTCCATGTCCAATCATTCAGTACATGCAAAGTACAGAACAAAAGGAGCTATATAATAACAACGGCAAATCTTGAAGTGCACATGAGAAAGCTACTGTTCTAAAATTTGCTTTTAAAAGAAAACTGTTGTTCTCACAACTGAGAATGTGCTAATACTACTATCCTTCAACAAAGGAAGCTTCACTTTATTTCTCACCTCTTAATCTTGTCCAAGTAAGCCTACAGATATGAGAAAAACAAGGCAAAGAAAAGGCAACTTATTCTGGGAACTGCATCAACAGAAACAGATGGTAGCATATTGGTTTCTCCAGATGACCACACTATGAATACTTGACTGAACTCCAGGACTCTTAAATGGATTAGCTCAGGTGGAGTCAATTTACAAAGTCTGGAGTGTTAACTTTGATTGACATTTGTATGTGAAGAAAATAAATTATACATTCAAAAAACATCAAATAAGTGGATGTTTACTGGACAGATTATGTGGTGCGAAGTGGGATTAAGCTTCCAGTATGGAAAGTATGAAATGTAGTGTCTAACACTTTTATCAGGTTTTAAGAGTAGTAGATTTCTTCAGACTAAAATCAATTTTCAGAACAAATTTTTAAATGATTGTATTTTTCATGAGCATTTAATTGCTATTACATTACTCATTGGTTCTATACATTGTGTATACTGGGTGGGAGTGCATGGAGGGGGCTAGGAAGCAAGGAAAACAGTGAATATGGGGGCCTTTGATGCAAAATGTTTGTCAAGTCAGGAAATTTCCTGATTCAAACTTCTTGCCTCCTTAACAGGAGTACGGCCATTATTGCTTACTTAACCACAAATTCAATGATTTATTCATGTAAGTATGGTGTGATGAGAAGCATTGCTTTGGCTTTGAGATTGTTGTAAAATTCTAATACAGCCAACAAACTGAAGTGAAATGTAAACCAAAACGTTGCACGAGATGATTACATTTTGATCACACTTGTAAAGGTTAAGCATGGTACGAAAGAATAACAGACTGTCAATGTGCAGGAGGCCACTCAGTCCATCATGTCTACACAAGCTGTCTGAACATTTTGCCAAATTGTGTACTTCCTGCTTTTTACGCATGTAAAAGTGATTAAGTGATTATTTGAATGAGAACAATGGTTTCATTAGCTCAACTGAACCCGCTTCCAACACACTTCCAGGCAGTGCATTCTATATCCTACTTGCTGTATATAAAAGTCACATCAACTACCTTTGCTTTTCTTGATATTATAAAAATCTAGTAGATCTTGCATTGCAGAAAACAGTTTCCAAATTTGTGAATGACATGAAACTTGACAGCATTGTAAACAATTAGAGGGACAATCGGAACTCCAAATGTGTGTAGACAAGTCAGTGGAGTGGGCAGGCAGGTAACAGATGAAGCTCAGTACAGAGAAGTGAGACATGATACACTTTGGTACAAAGAATATGGAAAGACAGTATAGAATAAAAGGTACTATTCTAAAGTGTGTGCAGGTCCAGAGACTTGGATGTTTATGTACATAAGTCATTAAAGGTGGCAGAACTGATAGAAAGAGCTATTAATAAAGCATGCAGTATTCAAAGTTTAATTTATAGGCTCGTATATTGAGACTGTGTTTTCCTTGGAGAGGAGAAAGCTAAGAGGAGAATTGCTACAGGTTGTCAAGATGGTGACAGACCTGAACTGAGTGGATGGGGAGAACTTGGTTCTCATTGCTTTTACAAGCATGAACAACTTCTTCCCATCCACTCTGTTCAGGTCTGTCACCATCTTGACAACCTGTAGCAAATCTCCTTTTAGCTTTCACCTCTCCAAGGAAAACACAGTCTCAATATACATCCCTATTAATTAAACTTCGAATACTGCATGCTTTATTAATAGCTCTTTCTATCAGTTCTGCCACCTTTAATGACTTATGTACATAAACATCCAAGTCTCGGGACCTGCACACACTTTAGACTAGTACCTTTTATTCTATACTGTCTTTCCATATTCTTTGTACCAAAGTGTATCATGTCTCACTTCTCTGTACTGAGCTTCATCTGTTACCTGCCTGCCCACTCCACTGACTTGTCTACACACATTTGGAGTTCCGATTGTCCCTCTAATTGTTTACAATGCTGTCAAGTTTCATGTCATTCACAAATTTGGAAACTGTTTTCTGCAATGCAAGATCTACTAGATTTTTTTAATATCAAGAAAAGCAAAGGTAGTTGATGAGAAGGAGTTCCATTACAAACTTTATAAAGTTCCTGATGAAACCAGATGCCTTACCAGTTTAATTTATAATAATTAATAAGTTCCCACTAAATATATTTCTGGTCAGGAGTAATTGCCATTTGAATGTAGCCTGACCAGTTTTCTGAAATAATGATTTAAAGAAAGTAAAATCCTATGAAATTCCTATAATGAGCCTATGGGTATATCCAGTGGAGTAGCTCAGCTGTGAATTCAGAAAAGTCCCATATTCTATCGTGCAGTAGGTGAAACTGACTTCAGGGATCCTAAACAAATTTTATTTGATGGTGGGGGACAGGTTGTTGAATGGCAGTTAATGAGGGAGAAAATTATCAATATGGATTTCTGTTGTTTATTGCAGACCAGTGACCTCTGCTGGTAGTGCATGTACATGAATCTCAAGCAAAGGAGGAATAAGTTGACAAATGATGGTTCCAGTAGTCAATTAACCTGCTGGTACTGACCATCAAGTCCTGAAACTGAAGAACAGCCAAGTGGTTGCAATACTGAAGAATGATTACAATTTTATACTGAAAAAAGTAGTCAACCTTCATAATGGAGAGAATGCATGGGGAAAATTCCAGGACTTTTTTTTAAATTGAAGGTATTATGTATACCCTCACCATGTCATGCATCATCCTGACGTTTGGGTAGACTGTCTGCTTGTAGGCCTGCACCAATGTGGTTCGAAATTTAGTTGGTAGGACACAATTGAGAGGTGCAGCTTAGATTGTTTATCCATATAGGAAGTGGGTGGCTATCAGTTAGCATCATTCAGATGGTATGCCATGGATAGGTAATTCACCATGTTGATATGATCCTGTATTTCAGTATTCCACCTTGCACTATATGCAGGGTGGAACACTGAAATATAGGGTTGTGCAGCTCTTTAAATAATCTTTAATAAATTATTGCCCCAACTAAGTTTAAAGCAAACAGGTGAATTAGACTATAATTTGTGTGGTCTAACTCACAGATCAGTCACCAAAGTGTTTTGGTGGGGAGGGTTGGAATTTAAGCAAATTTCAGTTGTAAACTACAGTAGAAACAGATGATTAATCAGGCTTTATCTGAAAAGCCTGGTTGGCACAGTACATCCGTTAGTATCAAGATAATTTCCCTGTATGCAATCAATGTAAAAGTGAAGGAATACAATCTGATCACAAAAATTAGTGACTGGCATTCTCATTTGGTGGATTTAATGGAATCCATTCGAAACATTTTAAAGGAAACAAACAAAAACTTCATTATTCCACTGAATTTTCTAAACATTACTCATACATGTTTTCCTTTAAATATATGCCTGCAGGTAGATATGACACCACTTGATTGAGAAATCAATCTCTTTAATGTTGCAGACAGACAAAGCCTGTCACAATATCAGAAAACACTGATGTATCAAGTTGGCTGCTATTTAAAATACAGGAACAAAATGAATGTAAAAATATTAAATAAAGCACGAGGAGTCCCTTACCACGCGATTTCATGCCAATGAAGCGATTCTCCACGATGTCTATCCGTCCAACCCCATGCTTACCTCTGAAAAAGGCAGAAGACGAATGATATAGTTCAATTTCCTTTTCAGGCGGGTGAATCACCCCCATAAAGGTACAACAGGGCATTAAAGTAATTGGCTCAAGTGATGTAGACATTAATATGGTTGAGGTTAAAAAGGGCCAGTCAACTGAGAGACAGTGAGATAAACTCACACAATAAACATTCTGCCTCATTAAAGGATGTCAAAATTTTTTAGGATGGCTGCACAATTCCAAGGCACACAGCCTGGCACTTTGTCGGGCCCTGAATGGGAGTGAAGTCAGATTAGAATAAAATGAGACTGATCTTTTCACACACTTTGAAGGGAGATGTCGAGCAGTGCACAAAGAGGCAATTCTCCAGGTCGACAGCATGCTGTTGAAGCTCTGCAATATGAGGAGCAGCTGATTAAATCCGGAAGAAGACCTCCAAGGCTGCCACATTCAGGGTACACAGACAAAAATCCATGCAAAATTCTCACAGTCCAGTCTGCTATAGGCAGACACTCAGGACCATCACAGTAGGCCCACAGGAGAAAAAAAATACAGTAAATCCAATCTCATTTATATATGTCTATTCAGCATCACATAAAAACTCATTGCAATGCAAATCCTGCTTTCATCTTGCAAGCTCACAGCACTTAAAGTGGCTTTTGAGGAAGAATAGTGACCGAGGAAGTTGACAATTAAAAGTGACAGTAACCAGGAGACAAGATTTTTTTAAAAAAATAAACCTTTTTAACATCACAGCTGTATTCATACAAGCCTTATTGTGTGTGTGAAGTCATTTTGCCCAATCTTTTTAAATACCAGTTTAAATGGGGATAAAGCAAAGTTTTATATCATTGTACTATTTTGTCCCAATACAACACATAATTGCTGTGTCACGCATTCTTTAATGAAGAAAACAAAACAATAAAGTAATATCTAAACAAAACTCAGTTGATGCTTGTTTTATTTAACACTGCATAAACCTTTTCCCAGGCCTTTTATCCTTCAATAGACTGAGCCGTCATTAAAATCACATCAGTTTCAAATGGAGACTAACTGAATTTTAAATTATATTTTACTATTTTAAAATATACATATTTGGGCTAAAAAGAGAATAAAATTAAAATGTCATACCAGGAATACAGAGATCTCCTACTAGTGAGCACTTACAATTGAGTTTTCCCAACCCCTGAACAATGTGGGCAATAGTAAATCAGTTGGGAAAATATGGCAAAATTATTGAAAACAGATTTTAAAAATCAAGAAGTCAGATTCTGAACCAAGTATTAAATGGTGAGATGAGAATCTCAGTTAGCGGTGAGAGTCCTGTTTGTATGTATTACAAGTTGATCTTGCCTGATTGATATGCAATTTATTATTCTCCCACACACCAGATTGAAACTAGATAGCGACAATTCCCGACATGAAAGGCAGAGTGGATACCGGGCAGTTCAAGCTTGTTGCCTGCTTCTCCACGCCTCCATCATGGACAGCACTCTCCAACATCTCGTGGAATGTTCTATGGCCACTTATCACCAGCACTCCCATACTCCATCTAAGGAGGCTGGCATCAGACAGGTAAAAGTGGGGGTCGAGTGTGGTGTTGGAAAAGCACAGCTGGTTAGGCAGCATCCGAGGAGCAGGAGAATCGACATTTCAGTCATAAGCCCTTCATCATGATGAAGGAATTATGCCCGAAATATCGATTCTCCTGCTCCTCGGATGCTGCCTGACCGGCTGTGCTTTTCCAGCACCACACTCTTGACTCTGATTTCCAGCATCTGCAGTCCTCACTTTCTCCTCAGACAGGTAGATGTCTCACCAAATCATCCTGCCACATCTCCAAAATACATGGGATACAGTTCTCCACTTCTGTGATGCACTTTAAATAATACCAGCACTGTGCACCGTATTGCTGCTGTCAGGTCACTTTGCCCACAATGACAACACCCAGCTCATTGATTAGACCAGTGTGCACCTCAGGAAACCTCTCATTTGTTCTCTTATCACTCACTCAATGCATGCCTACGTGGATGCTCACAACACCTTTGCGTTCCTTGCCTTGCTTTTTTGTACTTTGCCACTTCATTCTGAATTTGGGCCACAGTACTTCTACCCTGTCTTGCTGTTTAGTACAGATACAAAGCTTGTCATGATTGTCAGCAGTAATCAGTCAAGAGATGGACAAGTCGATGTTGAGCTATGTCAATGTCACACATTCGGCATATGCATCAAACATGCTTCAAATGTTTCAACCAAATGGCCATGCCTTCAATTCTTAAGGGAGTAATCCTTGGTCAAATTAAGGAAGACTCCCAACAGTCAGGGGGTTTTAGCCAAAGTTAATCAAGCACAGCACGTGATCGTGGTCTAGAGGCCTGGGCAGTCAGTCAGCTGCTTGGAATGGTCTAGTTTAAGGTTTCCATAACACTACAGAAGGAGGAGTGGGCCACAGTCAATCCTGCAGCCCAGTGCAATCAGTTTGGGAAGTCAGTCTGGGAGGTGTACGGAGGACAGTCATAGTCTGCTTTCTCATCATTCAGGGTGTCTGTTCAAGTCAGTTAGGGGGATAGGCCATAGTCAGTCTTGGGGGTGTGCTCAATAAAGGTCAAGGAGGGTTATCAAGGACCACTGCTGTGGTAGAAACCTGGAAAGATAAATTGAGGATAATGGAAGTAATCACTGGGATGTAGAAGGAGCAATAATTGTGAAAGGGTGGAACTCAATATACAAGGGTCAGAGATTATAGTGCACAGGAGGATATGGGTTACTGGTGAATCTCATTGTCAGTTGCAACCATCCTGGCTTCATAGTTAAACATGATCGTTGGTATCACTGAGCTGTATAACTGGGGTTCAGAATGTAATGTTGGGAGATGAAGATGTAAATGAAAGAATTCAGTGGGAAAATCTGCAAGCTCAGTACTGATGGATTGACAGGGAATGCAAGAAAGGTACATGGAGCTCCACATAGGCCCCTTGATTAGGGTGAGGTTGCAATTCACTCTGCTAAGTGTGATGCATGATGCGTTTCAGCCTCATGCAAATTGTAATTATACAATAGAAATTCTGCAATTGTACCTGTAGTGGATGGAGTAAATTGTTTTTGTCTCTGTCTGGGCGCCCAGGCTCGACTTGTGAGCAGTGCAAGACCCTTCAAGAGACAACTGCATTAATCTGGTCCTTTCACAATACAGATGGAAGAAGTTTGCAATCGTGGTACTCTGCATGTGAAATGCATGTAGTATCTACCTGTGCAGGACACAAATCCACAAGCAATCTTGGCCATTACAGATTGATCATAATCATCTTTGGGAAGTAGGAGTAATCACAAGTGATCTTAAAAGTCTCACTGTGGGCCACAATTCACAAAGAAAATCCAAGACCTCATAGGCAAAGCAAGGGCACAGAAATGATTTCCCCTGTATCTATTTGCCAACATTCTTATATGCAATGCAGACTTTCTTCATGGAGGGTGGGGGAGGGGAAAGGTATTAATTATCCCAGTATACATACAATTCTTACTGTAATTGCAAAAGATGGCCTGTGCTGCATACATTGGAATAATGCCACTATGTCAAAGGCCCAAGTACAGGTAATCCATGACCCTTCTGGTCAGAGTCTCCCATGTCACACTACATGGAGAACTATGCTAAACTGTCATTTGTGTGTGATGCAAATGCTGACTGTTCACACTACTAAGAAAATGCTCTGTTTCTGATGTTTCCACATAGATTCATTGGACTGAGAAATGCACCCAGCCACAGCAGGGATCATTGCTGCTGTGGCCAGGGTGATACCAAGATGCAGAAATGGAGGAGGAAGCCCAGGACCAGCATTAACCTCTAGTGGATGCCAAACAGCTTCTATGTGAGCAAATTTCACCTGGAAGTTCCCTTCAGTATTCACAGCAGATAGGGGAGGCCAAGAGTCTATTGTTCTCAACGCTATTACCTCCTATGAGCAAGGTGAATTGCTGCCACATAGTCAAGCTGTCCCAAGACAATGTAAAAGAACTATGTCAGTACTGGCACAGGACTGCAACCCAAAAGAGGTGGATGGTCATCCTACCTTTGTGGCTGTTGAGGAGATAGCTGTGCTAAATTTGTATGCAGCTTGCTGCTTCCAGTGATTCATTGGCGACCCATGCTTGTTTCATTATTTATTCATGGGATGTGAGCATTGCAGCCTGGGCCAGCATTTATTGCCCATTCACAGTTGTCCTCGAGAAAGTGGTAGTGAGCTTTCTGTAGGGCCACCCACAAGGGAAGGAATTCCAGGATTTTGAAACTGAAGGAAAGGAGACATATTTCCAAATCAGGGTGGAAAATGGCTTAAGGAGGAAGCAGGTGGTGGTATTCCTGTGCATCTGCTGCCGTTCCCTTCTATTTGAAGTGGTCATGGGTTTGGAAGGTGCTATCTAAGAAACTGTATGAATTTCTGCAGTGCATCTTGTAGATGGTACATAAAAACCGAACTGGGGATGCTGTAAATCATAGACAAAAACAGAAATTGCTGGAAAAGCTCAGTAGTTCAGGTGACATCTGTGAAGAGAAATCAGAGTCAACATTTCAGTTTGAGTGACCCTTTCTCAGAACCTAGTACACACTGCTGCTACTGAGGGTCAGTGGTGGAGGGAGTGAATGGTGTTAAGCTTCCTGAATGTTGTTGGAGCTACACTCTCAAGGCATGTGTGGAGTACTCTATTACACTCTTGACTTGCGCCTTGTAGATGATAGACAGGCATTGGAGAGTCAGGAGTTGAGTTACTCACTGCAAGATTCTGGTCTGCTCTTGCAGCCACTGCATTTATACAGCTGATCCAGTTCAGTTTCTGGTCAATGGTAACCCCTAGGACATTGATAGTGGATAATTCAATGATGGTAATGCTACTGAATGTCATAGGGTGCTGCTTAGATTCGATCTTGTAGGATATTTTCATTGCCTTGCACTTGTTAGCTTGATATAATCCAAGTCTTGCTGCATTTGGACATGGACTGCCTCAGCAGGTGAGGAGCTATAAATGGTGCTGAACATTGTTTGCTGACCGAACAATGGAAGGAAGGTCATTGGTGAAACAGCTGAAGATGATTGGGCCGAGGACACCACTCTCCTGAGTGACGTCCTTAAGCTGTGATGACAGACCTCCAACAACCACAACTATCTTCCTTTGTGGCAGTTAAGGTGACAACCAATGGAGAAATCTTTCCCTGATTCAGCTCTTCGGTTCATGTTTGATTCCAGGCTAATGAGTTCAGGAGCTGAGTGGAAGGAACCCAAACTGAGCAGGTTATTGATACTGCTTGATGGCAATGTGCATGACACCTTCCCATACTTTCCTGATGATCAAGAGCACTGATGGGTGCCAATTTGCCAGGTTGGTTTTGGCATTGTAGGTGTCCCAACAGAAAGCTCACCACCACTTTTGTGTACAGGACATAACAGGGCAATTTTCCACATGGGTAGCTGTACTGGAACAGCTTGGCTAAGGGTGCAGCAAATTATGAAGCACATATATTCAGTACCATTGCTGGAATTCCTTAGCAGTAGGAAAAAATAGCCATTGTTTGGTCAATATCACATTGTGGACCAAATTCATAGCTTTAAAATATGTTGGCATCTCAGATTAAAATCGGCATTTTAAAATCTGAAGCAGAAGTGTCAACATATTAAAAAAGAAACTAGTTAAGTGCTTAAAGACAGACAGAATAGAGGGTATGGTGACAGATGTATTGAAGTAAGGTAGTGGAAGGCTCATGTGAACCATAACCAGAAACCTGTTGAGTGGGATGGTCTTTCCTAATCTAAGGGACAGAAAAAAGTTAAAGGAAAGAAATGTAAAGAAGGAAAAAACAAAATGTTGAGAGCATCGATAATCATTATTTTGGCCAACTCCAATTATTTGGTTACAGAAGCCATTATAGCCGCTGAATCTCATCGCAAGTTTTAACACTTCATTTCAGGCACAGAATCTTTAGCAAGGTCAGCAATGGTAATACAGACTTTTGTACATAACTTTTATGCCCATGTACTTTGAATCTTTATATTTGTATTTGAGTTTTTTATCCTTAAACATCTTTCAGCAACATTCCTGTAAAACCTAACCTTGTGTCTTACTGAAAGCAGAAAGCTTTGCAGTAGGCTATTTTTACATTTAAACACTTGAAAACAAAAATGGGACTAACAATGAGCTATACAAATTTGCAGTTCATGGATCTGAGGATATGTTTGGTGTAGTAGCTGTGACACAGTAGGATAAAACTGAGGTATAACTGCTACTATGACCCATTGCTTCGTCAGTCGGAGCTTGTGGTTTTCCAACCTGTAAGACCCAAACACTTTCACAATTAAAAAAAAAATTGGTCAGAATCCAGACCACTTGTCTAACTTGGACCCACCTATCAACAGTGGGGTACTCTTCCTCCTATCTAATCATACTGTATAAATCAAAGAGTTAGTATGGGAGAAAATAATTGAGTTGGAAGCCTTTTATCCACACATATCGTGTAAGGGACAGGTGGACATTACAAGGAATTTTTAACTGAATTAATATGAAAAGCAAACATGCACTGAATAGAATTTGCCAATTATTAGATTGTGAGTGATTAAGTAATGCCATCTTTATTGTGTGAGGAGTGCTGTCATTGGATTTGTGCATGCTCAGGTAGAGTACCAGCTACTAGCTGTGCTAGCGAGAAGCTCTATCTTCTGGAAAATCTGAGAAATTGCAGCGATCTTGCGTAACTAATGACATCTTGCAACAACTGCAACTTCCCACCGCAGTTGTGTTAGGTGGTCAACAAACTGGGGCCCAAGTTACAGCGCCAAAGATGCAGGGGTGTTCTTCATTTTCAGTTAAAACTTTTTCATTTGCCCTTTGCTGGGTGTACATTTGGTACCTGGCATTCCAGAGGCCATTTTAAAAAAAATTATAATCAATAGGCAACTAAGTTTGTTAATACGTCAACTTAAGTGAATATTGAACTGACCACACAATATAAGAAGGTCGACTTGGGCAGATGAGTGGGTTTAGGAATGCTATTTTTAAAACTCAACTAGTTAAAAAGACAAGAAGAGAAGTTGGGATCATATATCCCTTGGTGGGGGCAACATCCCCACACCCACTCCTGCCCCTCTGTTACATTCTGTATCCTAGAGGGAAAAATCAGTTTTAAAAAAAGTCATATTCTGGTCATTCTGGAGATTCATTTTGAGATATACAAGATTGATTGGACCAATATGTTTCATTTGCAAGTTCTATTGGGTTTTCCTTATGGGCTGGTTACCAAAACCAGACCCACCCCTCAATTCTGGTGTTCCCAAATCCTCTCTTTGCAATAGCTCTCTCGGATTCAAATAAATTTTATCCTGAGGCCTACATGCAATCCTTGCAGCACCCACAACCGAGTTCTGTCACCATTGATTAGCTGACAGGTGGGACTTGCTCTCAGTGAGGAGTGGAATTCAGATCTTCAACTTTTTGAGGCTGCCTGAAGTACATTAGGTTACCCCACAGCCATTTTGTAATGTTTCAGTTCAGGACTGAGGTTTCTTCCAGGAGAAAGGGAGTAACTGTATGAAGCCCCTACCCCAAAGGGAAAGTTCAGCGCACAGTTTTTGGGATATGGTATGAAGTACACTGCGTCTAAAAATAATGAATTTAGCATCTGAATAGCGTTTGCATGGCTGGTTAGATAAACTTGACCACTGCATTCAAACATGAACTGGAAACCCTATAGTATTAGGAGTTTCTGACATGGGATACTTAAAGCTGCCCCAACATTTAGGAAACAAACTAAAATCTTTTGTTTCTAACCCTGCTGTGGCCTACGAATTCAAAAGTAAAATGGTTAACCTCTACAATCTGCCCTTCATTCCACACCACTCAAGACTACCATCGACTATTTTTGGGTTCTAAATCTCAGCTGACAGTTACCCTTATGAAAAATGTAATGCTCTGGTGTACTGAATTCCCAGCCTTCTTTTCTTTCTCTGCAAGTTGACCTACGGCACAGAGTAAAACAGTGACCTGTTCCCACGTGCAACTTTCTATCTAGATTTTCTTCACTTTGCTGAGGATAGTACCAGCAAACTGCTAACATTACCCTTTTTTGCCTCTATACTTTTCATTCAAATCATAGGGACCTCTGTCAAGTATCATATTTACTGTATAAATTATTGATATTTTATAGATTTCAAATGCATGACTTAAAATGCAACTCAGATAGAAACTTGAAAATAGTATTCCAAATCTTGATGTTTAGAACTTATTCACGTGGAACTTATTCTCAACCTATTTTACCACTTTTGAGAATGAACATAGAATTCACAGGAGCATGGTAATGGTGATATTTTATATGGAGACAAAGAAATTTAAATAAAGTCAATCAATCCTTTTAGTCCCAAAGACAAGGAATAGAAAATTGCTAAGGGAAACAAATTTTGCAATAAACTTACCCAATGTCATTGAGGTACATGAACAGTTCAAGGGGCGAGGTGTGAGTAGTCTTGTCCCCCAGGTTGGTGACCTTGACAGGGACACCTGCAGCAGAGCAAAAAGAGGAAAGCATTTCAAGGCAAAGGATCGCTAACTTCATGGCTGTTGCATTAAATGGGGCTGACATATATGAACTATGAATACACCCTAGTAACTAAGAGCACAGTGGGCCTTGGCTAAGGAAGCTGCATCAAGAGACATAAAAACTCCTTTCTTTCGGGCCGTGAAATCATGACCAAGCCCTTTACTAATTAAATTTCACACTTCAGCATTGTGTATGCCACAGCACCTTCTGTCCCACCAGTACCTCATGCAGGCTGGACAAATGAGCGAATAGAATGGGCTTTTTCAGGCTGATAAATAGAGGGGAGCGCACATTGCACGGTCGGCATGCACACATGCTCCACATTATCCTGCCCTACAAAGGTGAATGTCTGTAGTAGTCCATCAAGAGGAATAACCCCATGAATTAATCATTGCCCAAAACAGGCAAAAAAGGAGATGTCATTGGCCTTCTTATTAGCTGCACGAAATGAGCAATAAATGAAACAGGAAGCAGTTGGGGGTGTGGAAGGAGGAGAAGCAGAAAGCCAGTCTCTAATCTCCTTCACATCCATCTGTCTACCTTATTAGCATATAGCACAGCAATCAGTTGCCAATCAGAGTAAAATAGCCTTTTTAGCCTTTTCTCTATAAAATGTAAGCTCCACATTAATGATTACTAAACCCCGACAAATTTTTGCGCCTGTTGTATTGTCCTCCACTCAGCCTCGCGAGCACCAACATAGTCATTCTGTTGTCCAAAAAGCTACTTAAGTCTGAAAATAGTTAATAATTAGATTAAAACTTCAAATAAATTAACTCTAAGCTGAATAGTTATCGCAGGGGGGCTTAGTCCACTACAGCCATTAAAATGTATTAGATTTTAGGGCATCTATTCCCAGACACAAAGGACCGTTAACATAATAGTGCTGTAGAGAAGCAATGCATTGCTTTTTTGAAATAAAAACACAATAAAATGCAGTGTTAAAAGGAAAAGCACGATATGAAACACTTTCAAGATGTATATCTGTTTCTATTTCACATCAGTAGCAACAAGGTTTATTTAACTATTATGACAAAATAAGTTGACATCATAGTTTTAATAAAAAAATTTAAATAATGATAATACTATCATTTATATTGGATATATTATGTCAACATTATTTTCACCAAATACAAAGCAGATATTGTAATTCAAGAAAGCCCACGTGACAGCATTTGGGGCTGGGTTATCCAGTCACACAAAAAAAACTTTTAAGGCTGTGGTCCTTGAACCCACGTAAAGGCATCAAGGCAGGGGTCCAAAATAATGATAAGGAGCTCAATAAATGTTAGAAGCGAGATCCCCAAGACTATTTGAAAACATAATAATAATAGGGACTCAGCGAGTGCAAGGGCCAGGCCTTAGGCCAATGGTAAGGAATTGAAGTGTTGGAGATGGAATCCTCAAGCTTGCCTTGAGAAGATTTGGCGGCATGGTGGCACAGTGGTAATGGGCGACACAGTGGCATGGGCAGCATGGTGGCACAGTGGTATGGGCGACACAGTGGTATGGACAGCACAGTGGCACAGTGGTATGGGCAGCACTGCTGCTTCACAGCGCCAGAGACCCCGGTTCAATTCCCACCTCAGGCGACTGTCTGTGTGGAGTTTGCACATTCTCCCAGTGTCTGCGTGGGTTTCCTCCGGGTACTCCGGTTTCCTCCCACCGTCCAAAAATGTGTGCAGGTTAGGTAAATTGGCCATACTAAATTGCCCGTAGTGTTAGGTGAAGGGGTAAATGTAGGGGAATGGGTCTGGGTGGGTTGCGCTTCGGCGGTCGGTATGGACTTGTTGGGCCGAAGGGCCTGTTTCCACACTGTAAGTAATCGAATCTAAGATAGTTCAGGTATACATTAAACTGTGTGGAGGAATGGAAGGACATCCAAAGCTTAAAGTGCCCTGGACGCTAAGGGCAGTTCATATGAAACTGCCTGAAAGACAGTCTGCTGTTTCTTCAGGGTCGCATAGTCTGTAATTAGCTTTCCAGATTCAACTATCCATCTACCATTGTCTTTGGATAATGAGTCTGAACTACCCATTTAGTTGCCGATCTGGAGAAAATCACATTATGATTCACCAGACAGTACAGATTTCTTACCTTCTTTTGACCTGTAACAGTAAGGTTCTGAAATCCACAGGGAAAATGTTGCATGGAGTGTATATGCACTTTAAAGAGCCTTTGATAAAAAATATATTTTAATGAAATTGAAGCCCTGCATGGATATGGAAGTGGCCAAGTCACAAAGCAGAGAGAAATTGTGGAGGGTTGTTTTTCAATCTGGAAGGTAAAATGCAGTGATGTTTTCCAGAAACTAGTATTAGGACCATTATAGTTTTCAATATATATTAATGACCTAGATTTTGTCATATTGGGCATGGTTTCAAAATGTGCACATGACAAGAATAGTAAAAACTTCAGAAGGACATGGACTAATGAAATGGAGCCAAGTGGCATTTAGCTTATAGACATTTAATTTATAGAAATGTAAAGCAAAATATTTTGAAAAAGAGAATGAAGAGAAATGGTACAATCTTAAAGTGTGGAAGAACAGAGAGACCTAAGACCATTTGGCATCTTGAGCCTACTCCACCATACAATAACATTATGGCTGGTCTGTTTGCATTTCAAATTCCAAATTCCCACCTACCAATAACCGTCGAGGACCTTGCCTAACAACCACCCGTCTTAAAAATATTCAATCACTTCACCTCCACTACCGTCTGAGGCAGGGTGTTCTAAAGTTGCACAACATTCAAAACATTTTTCCTCACATCTTTCCTAAAAGGATGACCCCTAATTTTAAGACAGTGCCCACCAGTTCAGGACTGACCCACAAACAGAAACACCCTTTGCACATCCACCTTGGTAATTACCTAAATGGTCTGGACAACTTCAATTAAGTGATTTCCTACTTTTTTAAACTCCGGTGATAACAAGCTCAGCTGGTCCAATCTATTCTCATAGGACAACCTGCACTTCTAGGTGTCAATCATAAACTTTCAAACTGCCTCCACTACATTCAGGGAGAACAAAGCTGCACACGATATTTGGTTTCACCAATGCCCTTTCTAACTAACAGTAAGCCTTCTTCACAACTTACCTTTGTATTCGATTCCTCTCATAATGAAGAATAAAATCCCCTTAGGTTTCTCGATTACGTGCTGTATCTGAATACTGTGACTCAAGCACCAAAACACCCAAATCCTTTTGCACCTCAGAACTGGACAGGTGTTCTCCGCTTAAATAATACTCTGCTTTTTTTTTATTCTTCCTGCCAAAGTGAACAACTTCACATATTCCCACATTTTACCTGATCTACCAGATTTTTGCCCACTCAATCTGTCTAGATCCTTTTTCTACTTCCTTGTCTTCTTCACAACATACTTTTCTGACCATTTTGGTGCTGTTTTCAAATTTAGCTACTATGTATTTAATCCTCTCATCTAAATTATTGATGTAAATTGTAAATAATGAAACCCTACTTGAGTCCCTTGTGGATTTCCACTCGTCACATCTGATGGATCTCAAGGTTCACGTATACAAATCTTAAAAGTGGCAGCACAAATTGATACTTGGTGAAAAGACACGTGGGATCATGATCTTTGTAATTAGAGGTATAGGATACAAAAGCAAGGAAGTTATTCCAAACCTTTATAAATCACAGATTAGACCTCAGCTGGAGTACTTTATCTAGTTCTGGGCATTATACTATATAAATGCAAATTGCAGTTCTTGCTATTAATTTCAATGGACAGAAAATCATAGACAATACATGCCCAAATTTCTAACTGGCACACCCACCAAGCAATAATTCAGACAATTATGCTGTTCGATTCTTCCATGACAAAGAAACAAAGCTAATTTTGATCTTGCAATTCTGAAGTTTATTATGGCCCAACTGTTTCTTGGTTGCATTAATTTCTTCCTTCATTACTCATCGTCAACCCAAGATGAAAAAGGACTTACCATTTTTGAACTCAATCTCCAATTCATCAGGAGTGTTCGGAGACTTCGATGGGTCAACTGTCATCATAAACATTCCATCTGGTGCATGATTCTGTCAGATTATTGAAAAAACAAAAATCAATTCAACTGCTCATTGCAAAGCATATTTAAGCTTATTGTCAGGTCTCTAAAAATGCTGCTCCATAGCATGATATTAGTTGCTGCCTGAGCAATCCTGTTTGCCTCTTTGTTTATTTTTCCACATTCTTCCTCTTTGGAAGGCAACACAAACTCGTTTGGTTTATTCAGTAATATGCATCTGTATAACATGAACAGAAAATATCCACTCTCCAAAATGGAAATCATGTAAGTTGACAAGGGCTGAGTTTAATGAAAATCATGCTGAATTCTGGGTTTTACGTACCTTACCAACTGTTATCCATACTCCAGCCCTCCCATTTGCAAAAATACATTTTGTCCTTAAAAAGCAGTTATAAAGGAGCCCAGAACATAGTTCAGAAAGAATGAATTTCTGCATTTTTCCAATTCACTTTCCTTGCAATATAATGAATGAATTCCATTAATTTTCACGTAACTATTTTATGAAAATTTGAGTACAAATATCATTCGCAGTGCAAAGCTTAAAATGGATTTCAATAATTAGAACTTGCTTTCAGTTTTATGTGCTAGCTTAGCTGATTTCACATTTAAATCCTCAGCAGTGACCTATATGAAAGCTAGTTTGGAACCTTGTCACAATCCAGGTTTATGTACAAGATGTAGTGACTAGTAGATGCAGTACTCCGAAGTCTTCTACATCACTTGTGGTGCTGCTCTGTTCAAAATAAGCCGAAAGTAATGAAACAAAAACAAGAAAAACATTTGTGTCGGGTAATAAATTCCTTGTAGTTTTCAATTTGGTTCCCCATGCAGTGCAAGTTCTGCAATGTTGCTTGGCACCCTACTTGCGATGCCTTGGAATGTTGAGATGCAGATTCATATATGCAGTTATAAAGAAGTGAAAAATTCAAACTTCCTGTTACTTTGAAAGTGTAAACAAAACTTACATGTTTTCCCAAGGAGAAAAAGAGAAAGGCCAAAGTGTGAAAGAAAATAACACAGATGAGGAGGGAAAATTAAAGAAAAGGGAAGAAGGAAAGAATAATACAGACATAACGAGGAAATAAAAACACCCACCAGAGGCTGTTCTACACCTCTGTAGCAGTGAGCTTGAAAAACAGTGCTGTCAAAGTCTCAGCAGAATTCTTGCCCTTTACTGGGGCATTGTGACCTGGAAAGCTTGGGTGAAATAATTATGCACCTTATCACAACCATCAAAATTGGAAAGGGTGGGGTGGGGGAAAGCACATTTTGTTTAATTTAGTAGTTTAATCCTTACTTTTATTTGTGATCTAGTGACAAATGCTATTTATTTTCAGAAGACAGTAGAAATAAATATGAAAGACCCATTCCTAGTTTAAATGAAATCAGCTAAAAAAAATTGTTTTAAATAAAATTCTCTGTATTCTTAGGTTTCTCACTTCATGATACTATAGCACTGAAACTAGAGAACAGATTTAAACATATCCCAACTGTGTACTCTAGCCTTTTCAGTCCTACTCTTGAACCACAATTTTGTCAGCAGGAACAGTTTTCAATTGTAGAAGGCAATAGTTTAATAAGGGTTTAATGTGTTGACCATACTCACCTAAAATACAAATTTTGATTCATTGGTTTTAGTCCCTTTTAAAGCAGAAGCATGCTTACTTAATTGTAGGAAAATCTTCATTGCAGTAATTCTGGATTAAGTTGCAGTAATTACTGCAATTTAAAAACTATTATCCCTAAAAATCAGGATCTATCATGTCAAACTAAAATGTAATTCCTGGCACTTTCTGCTTTAACAAGAGAAATGAAAACTTTATTTTTGTAAAAACTTAAATCATTCATTCAGAGGATCTTTTCTTCCCTGTCAATGTGCTCATAGTACAAAAGCAAAAACCCTGCCTCAAGCTGAAAATATCTCCTTAAATATATCAGTTTTAAATTCTAAAAATAAATTGTTTCTTTAAAACTGGTATCCCTGTGCCATTATTAAAGGCTACAAAATCATGCCTTTAATTCCCCTCAAGTTGATTTCATCTCATCCTTTGACATGTTCTCAGCTGGAGTCAAAGTAGTCTTAGAGGAGCAAGTCAAGCAAGAAGCAAAGACTGCAGTTGATATAAAATTTGAGTTGATTTGGTATTGAATGAAAACCAATGCAGATCTATGATCTTGGCAGATGTCTGACCACCAAGTTTATTAAAAAAAAAGTGGGCACTTTGTGCACCTCTGATAGGATATCAAAGATGAAGCCATTAAGGACAGTATGTGTCACAGAATAGAATGCTTTATTGAGGTGCCAACATCAATCACAGCATGGGGGATGGACCATCTTTTAAAAAAAACTAATAGCTTGACTGTGTGGGACGAATCTCCATTGCAAGTTGTGTCAAACACGAAGCAAACATTAAACATCCTTTCATTAGCAATGGTTCTAATGAAATGACTAGGGAATAAACAAAGCAATAAAATAATAGATGATAATGAGCATTTTGGGAATTTACTGAAAACCAAAAATCATCTTCAAAGCAGATCTAGAAGAACTAAATAATTAAATTGTTTAAAATGAATTGACAAATAAAGTAATTTTCTACAGCAAAAACTGTGGATGCTGGAGATCTATTCCAAACAAAAAACAGAAATTGCTGGAGAAACTCAGCAGATCTCACAGCATCTGTGTGAAGAAAACAGAGTTAAGGCTTTGAGTCCAGTGACCTCTCTTCAGAATAAAATCTTTGTTCATTAAATCTATATATCATACCAATTCCAGTTGCTCTCCGAAAATAGGCATTAATAGGTTTTCAACACTAGACTTGCTCACTCAGATCCTGGCTTTGGGAAGATGGTCCTAGGTGGGTTAGTGCCAATAAACTGCGACACTAACTAGCAGCATGTAGGGTCAAAGCTGTCCACTTATGTAAAATTTTGCCCTTTCCATTAGCTGAGAAAATAATCTTCACTAAGGGGGCACTAAGATTGACTCCATCATCATCGCCCTAATAATTCGGAGCAGAGATCAGACCAAGCAAATTATAACCTATAAGTTTAACAAATCAATGGTGTTCTTGCATAGCAAAACCTGATTCACAAATCATGCACACAGGCTGCTCCTCTACCTTGTAATTAATTTCAGAAGGTTTCTGAAAGGTACAGCAGGACACATATCGTTCTTCAATATTTAAGGAGCATAAAAACATGAAAATGTGCAATTCATGCATTGTACTTTACAACGTAGCAGAGCATGAACTATTCCTAAACCTGGTCAATTGTGATCAAGGCCAGGATTTTTCTTTGGGGTGTGGTTGAGTTCCAAAATCCTGATCCTGCCCTTAGGAAGCAAACAGCCACAGCACCCACAGGGTACACTATTAATTGGTGAGATGGTAGAATGAACATCCAATTATTGGCAGCAGGAACAGGAATGGAGGTGGGACTGAATGTAAGTGGGCTTGACTTAAATCTGCCATTCTCAGGACACAGCTCTGGGTAATCAATCTCCAACAGCCACACCAGCTGAAGAGCCTGAGGATGCAGGCTGCTCCTGAAATGGGATGAATGTCTGGCCATGGTACCGAGAACCCCTGAGCAAGATGAGCAGTGCCTGATCATATTTGTCACAAAATAAGGAGGTCTACAAGAGGATGCAGAAAGGAAGAGTTCCTGTCCACGTCATCACCACATGGAAGAGGAAGAAATGGGATTAAAAGCAAGTTGGGGAAGAACAGATGAACATCTGTGGACAAGATGGCCATAGATGCTACAATGCATACATTAAATGGGTTCATTACATTCCAGGCTATCCAACAGCATACTGAAGGCCTAGCTGCCTTAGGAAACATCAGCACTGTAGAAGCTTTTACTCTAAAAGGTTATTTCTTGTGATATGACTATGTATTTTGTCTTTCACAGGTACCAGTGCTGGGGCGCTAATCTTGAATCCATCATTACCACCCTAAGTATTTCAGAGCAGAGATCAGGCCAAGCAACATTATAACCTATAAGTGAAGCCTCCACTAGCATAGATATTGTATACTGCTGAAAATGTGTTGCTGGTAAAGCGCAGCAGGTCAGGCAGCATCCAAGGAACAGGTTAATCGACGTTTCGGGCATAAGCCCTTCTTCAGGAAGAAGGGCTTATGCCCAAAACGTCGATTCTCCTGTTCCTTGGATGCTGCCTGACCTGCTGCGCTTTTCCAGCAACACATTTTCAGCTCTGATCTCCAGCATCTGCAGTCCTCACTTTCTCCTCGTAGATATTGTATACCCTCACTTCATTAGATATGGGGTATTGAGTGATGAGCACATGAGTGTACAGGAGAATGTGAGGAAATTGGAGGATTACAAGAAGCCTGCTCAGCTGGGCAAAGACACAGGGTCATTGGAGTCACAGGAAAGGAGGATCTGCTTCAAACAGCAGCAGATGTACTCCCATGTCAGATGCCCTGAAGCAATGCCGGGTCATGGACATACCAGATAATGGAGGAATTTCCATATGGCTAACAGCTTTGAACATATACTTCCTCCATTGATAGAATGGCCAACCTCGTGGAGAGATAAAGGCAGCAGCAGCAACTGGAATGCATGGAGAAATTGCACACTAATGTTCACAGGATACATGCCACAAAGTTTGCCTTGAAAGTTCACTGGTACATCTGATGCAAAGGATGTGAGATAGTATTCCATTTGCACCCCATTTGGCAATCCTTTCCACCCATCTGAAGTGCCATCCAAAGGCAGAGGCAGTCACTTAGACACTGATGGTGTCACCCCTCACAAAGTGCAATTATCATCAGCTACATTTTTTGTCCCTCTGAGGAGCATCTGTGCTGAAAAGTCCAGTGGTGTCTCCTACAATAACAATGGTCTCTGGCACTTCTGCAGTGTGGCCATTGCCACTACAATGATGAGGTTGATCACCATGTGCATTTCAGCCAGGAGTTGAGACCCTCCACTTCCTCAGAGGACACAAAGTGAGCAGCTAAAACAGATCATTCCTCACACAAATAGCTTTCTGAAGAGTCCTGGAGTGCCATATCTGTGGCTATCACCTCCTTGTGCACAACCCATATGTTTTGCACCTTTCTCTTATTTTAATGTCTTAGTGCAAAACATGAAATTTCTCCAATTAGTCATCTCCTGTCACGGTTACACCCTTGTAAAGGTCGACACCTCTCTGGAGGGCCTTACAATGAGCAGTGCCACCAGCTTGTACAAGATACTTTTGCGAATGTACAGTAGGATGTTACCTAACCATTCTAGACACCAGAATTGTATCTTTAGAAGTCCGATAACCTGTTTAATGGTTATCACATTGAGCAGATTGCTATTGTTGTGTGCCTTTGTATCAGGTTCCTGCACTGGGGTGAGTAGCCATCTCTTCAAGTGTAACCCAAAGTTAAGATTCACAGCTGATCCTTGGAAGGAGCCAGAGGAGAAAAATCTCAAAGTTACAGTGCTGCTGATCAGCAAGACACATTGTGCAGTAATGCACGGTGTCATACCTTCCACAACAAGGCATAAATTTGTGACTATCTTTCTGGAGAGTTGTAATCTCTTCTCACACTGGTTCTCAATTATGTGAAGGTAGCTCCACCTTCAAAAGGAGATTCTGTGTTGAGAATATGGTCTCTGTGCTTGTTGTCCCTCATCCCTATACTCTGTCCTTCCTGCATTGGATGTTGTTCCTTTTTGTCACTGGACCCAATATCTGAGAGTCATGTTACCATTGCCTGCTGTTAGCATCATTTTGCTCAGGTGACCAACTAGTTATGATAACTTTGCCTTCTCCTTTTATTCCCATTCAACATTAGAAAGGTAATGATTCACTTCTTCCCTGCAAGCTCTGGACTCCCAATGTCAGTTGTGTGCCAATGGCCAATTCCTCCTCTGAGCCGTTTTCCCTTTCATGAGGTCTACCAAATTTGTTGTAGCAGTTACATCTGGTTACCTACTGTGTATCCAACTCACAAGCCTCTGACTTGCTTCATACTCTGCATGCTGCCCATCTGCACCAACAAAATCTGAACATGGCCATCAATGAGCTCTCAATTGCCTCTTTGACAAACTTAACTACCATTATCACTGAATCAGGTGGGCTCCCAGGGTTGAGCTCTCATCCCCTTGGTGAAACTTGCCAGCAACAGCAAAGGGAGACTGGCATGGCAACTGGTATTGTTATTTTTATCCCCTGCCCATCATTCCAAAAAGCCTTCCACGGGTCTTATAAATAAGACGTGTTCTCAAGAAATATTTTAACAGAATCTAGCACAGCAGCAAATAAGATGCTATCTGAATTTTCAAATCAGAGGGATCTATTGCTTGGAAAACAAAATAGTAATAAAGAATTCAGAATACTTTTATTTTATGCCAATCTTAGGTGTTTCATCAGTAAACATTAAATTGCTGACACCACTATTGCAAATTTTTCCTCCCCCCCCTCCATTGCAATAAGTGGCTTCTGCTTCATCACACTTGAAAATGAGAGACATGGAATAACTGGTGCCAATTTGGAAGGTAATAGCCTAATAGTATTACCGCTGGACTTTTAATCCAGAATCCCAGGTTATGTTCTAGGGAGCCAGATTTGAATCTGAATTCAATACAAAATGTGGAATTAGGAGTTTAATGACGACCATGTAACTGCTGTTAACTGCTGGAAAAACCCATCTGGTTCGCTAATGCCCTTTGGGGAAGGAAACCACTGTCCTTACCAGGTCTGGCCTACATGTGACTCCAGACCCACAGCAATGTCGTTAACTCTCAACTAACCTCTGGCAATAAATGCTGGCCAAGCCAGAAACCCAAACCCCATCAATGAATAAAAATGAATGAATACCTGATGAAGGAGCAGTGTTCCGAAAGCTAGTGCTTCCAAATAAACCTGTTGGATTATGACCTGGAGTTGTGCGATTTTTAACTTTGTCCACCGAGTTTAACACCGGCTCCTCCACATCATGTGTATTTAAACAGGAGCAAACCACTGCTTACCATGGCTAGAATTTAATTGTTGTGGAAGGGTACATCTATCAGCTTGAGAACAAGTGCCAATCCCACCACAGCCCTATTCAGGTGGGCCAATAAACTTTAGTCCTAATCGGGCATCCAACTGAACAGTGCAAATCTCTCAAGGAATTGTGTTCATTACAAGGCAGAAATTCCACCCCCAAGAAGTGCTGGATGATAAGTTAGCAAAAGCTCCCCAGTACCAGCAATACCAATGAAGCACTGACTAATGTCAACACTGTACGTGGACTTTCACAATAGATTGAAATTAAAGCCTAAGGGGACAGGCACATGGGACAAGGTTGGACCTGAAGAAAGGGGACCTGGTGTCGGCAGAGGGGTAGGGGTTATTCAATAGCAAAGGCAGGGGATTGTTTCCTGTATGCTGCTGATACCAGGTTTCTCCACTGCATATGAGGGATATTACTGCCCTTCCCGCCATGCTGCAGGAAAACCTGCCTGCTGCAATTAGAATGCCAGTGACTTTTGAGGGGTTTAATTCATCTCCAGTTGAAAGGCTGCTCTCAACTCTTACCAAAACTTGGTAATGGAGAGTTGGGAAGATGGTGGTAGCATCAAGGATGCCCGGACAGCTTCAGGGGAATGTTAAATTTTTCCCCAAAAAACCAAATAAATCAGAAATAGCTCCAAAATTATGCCTTGAAAAATACCTTTCAACTGAAATAATACAATGCTGTTTTCTACCTACTGGTTCAGTTCCATTCTGCAACTTGACATTAACTAGCTTTCTTATTTTCTTCTGAGATACCCACTTTCCAGCTGTTCACACTTTTGACACTATGCCAACTGCAGTAAGCAGCATTTATAAAAACACCAGGTTACATGTTCAGGTTAGCAATAGAGTGTCATAATTTGTTTACCTGATGTATTTTTGTAAGGCAGACAATGAATAAGTTACAGAAGGGAGAAAAGCAGTTTTAGCAAATGCCACATTACAAGGCAGTGTGGCAGTATCTACGTTTAGGAAAGTTTACCTGGATACTTTAGACCGTGTTGTGACTTCAATTGGAGATTTTAATTGTTTTACAGATTAAGATAATTGCTAAATAACAATTTTTAAATACTGTAACGTTTAAAAGACTCAGACTGAGAATGAAGTGGGCAGTTTACTTACTCAGTTGATTGTATCAGTTTAAGGTTCCAATCTGTCATTTTATAAATGTTAAACAATTACTACCAGTGACCTTCACAGGCAAATACAGGGTTAATGTTACCATGTACTGAGCCAAGAAAAACAAATTAAAGAGAAATGATGTGAACATATTGAATTGAAATACTTTATATTTTGTTTTATTTAAACACAATAACCAGTCTCTTCCTGCATATAGTACGTTTACTTAAATTATTTTTTCCTCTTTACCAAACATTGAAAGAAAAATTCAAATCATCTCCAATTTGAATCTGACCTCAACTACTTCTTAAATGAGAATATACCACCGCTCGATCAGCTTTCCTTGATTGTTCGGTGTTCTGCTTGCTCTAGTTCAAAAAAAACAAATCGTTTTGTACACTATCACTGCGTTCCATTTAGCCCTCACTGTAGGAGGCCAGACTGCAATGTCAGCCTCAGAGAATCTGAAGAAAGTCTACCCAGAAAGGGGTGAACAGAAGAAATTGGAGGCAAATGGGCCGTGAACTAAACCATCATGTAGAGCTATCGATGCTGATAACATTTATTCAATCGCCTGATATTGTTGAGCTTGGCCTGAATGAAGTCTTTCAGGGTGCTGCATGAAGTTAAAGCAAGTAAATTTCTATCTTTTTCTGCATTAGCTGCCTCATTGCTCTTCAATCGGCCTCACAAAAGCAGAAAATGGTTATACCATCTGCTTTCAATTCTCTGTAGCCAAATGTTCTTGTTGCGCCACTGCACACATTCAGGCTAGCTCCCCCCTCCACCTCCAAAACCCTCACCACCAAGTATTAGTCTTCTGGGTATGTCTAAAGGCCTATTGCAAAGTAAATAAGCCTGGCTAAAAGAAGTTTGTCTTTATAACAAAAAAAATTAACTCTGTTTTTAGGATGAATTACAATTGGATTTATAAAAGTATAAACAATTTAACTCCACTCTTTTATCCCAATACATTTAACAAAAATTACTAAATCTCAAATGGAAGCAGACAAGTGTGGGGTGCTAAGAGCAACAGTTTCTCCATTAAAACAGGAGCTTAATTGTACTATTTTGTACTTGGACCTGCATTAAGTGAAATTCTTCCAAATGCGTAACTGTGACTGGTTTTTAATCAAAACATAAATTGAAGACATTCTAATTTTTTTTCAAAAACAGATCTTCTGAAAATTTGAATCCTTACATCGGAGTAGTTACCAAAACTTGCGTGATCAAATGGAAACAAGTAGATTTTTAAAAATGTACACGTAGAGTAAGTTTTGAAAAAATTGTTTTTTTTGTACCACAAATTCAGATTAACAATTGGCCCCACACCAAGATTAATTAGAAACAAACTACTGCACAAGATAACCAATCAGTTCTGATGAAGAATCGCCAGAGTTGAAATATTAACTCTGCTTTCTCCCCACAGATGCTGCCTTACCTGCTAAGTTTCTCCAGCAATTTCTGTTTTGGTATTGAATCAGTAACTGTTTATCAATTTTTGGATTCAGGTAAACCTAAATGATTTTATAACTGGGGAGAAATTCCAAGCTTTGCACTCTTACACATCAATTTAACAACGGGATGGGGTGTACACAAACTACACAGGCACTAGTTGCACTGCTATACATGTGGAATCCACTGTTGGGTGACCCTTGAAAACCTAAATGAAAGTCTCAACACCCACTTGAGCACCTTTTTCAAAACCTGATGACCAGGTAGTGCTCACCCACAATGGAATCTCCAGGAATGCTGATAGGGGTGGGAAGGGGAATATATGTCTGGTGGTGGGGTCCATTTGGAGGCGACAGAAGTGGCGGAGGATGATGCGATATATTCGATGGTGGTTGGTGGGGTGGAAGTTGAGGACGGGGGGTTCTGTCCTTGTTGCATTGGGAGGGGTGGGGTTTGACGGTGTCCGTGAAGTGGAGGAGATACGCCGTCCATTTGCAGGTGGCGGAGGATGATTCCGTTTGGAGGTGGTGAAGGTGGTGGAGGATACTATTATCAGCGTTCCGAAGAGACCATTCCCTCCACGACTCCCTAGTCAGGTCCAGGCCCCCCACTAGCCCACATCCCACTCCTGGCACCTTTCCCTGCCACTGCAGGAAGTGCAAAACCTGCACCCACACCACTCCCCTCACCTCCGTCCAAGGCCCCAAGGGATCCTTCTACATGCGTCAGAAATTTACCTGTACCTCTACCAATGTCATCTACTGCATCTGTTGCACCCTGTGTGGTGTCCTCTACATTGGGGAGACAGGACTCTGTCTTGCGGATCATTTCAGAGAACATCTCTGGAACACCCACACCCACCAGCCCCACTGCCCTGTGGCTGAATATTTCAACTCCCCCACCCCACCCCACTCAGTCAAGGACAGCCTGACCTGCTGTGCTTTCAGACGAGCACACTCTTGACTCTGATCACCAGCATCTGCAGTCCTCACTTTCTCCATGGCCTTTATGTTGTCTACTCACTCATTTGGAATGCTTCAGTACTTCTAGCTCACCTGCATCAACACTATCATTTGTACAACCACCACTTTCATCTCACAAATTCCTCCTTTAGTGTCATTCCATAACAGGGTCAAAGAACAAGGAGAGGTTTTGGGGTGTCCAACATATGCCTCCTCACTTCTGTGAAGAAAGAATCCTGACTCTGACTGCTCCAAGTGGCTGACTGATTGTCCAAGCCCCTGGACTGATATCAGAAGCTGTTCTTGACTTACCGTACTGGGAATCCCTGCCTGAACGGTGTCTCCCCTGTGTTGACTGAGGACCACTCCTCTTAGACTTTGGAACATGTTTGATTGAAGCATATGCAATGTGTTTGCCACAGGTGTGATACTGATATAACATGGTGCCATACAGCAACAAGGGCAGCACGGTGGCACAGTGGTTAGCACTGCTGCCAAACAGCGCCAGAGACCCGGGTTCAATTCCCGCCTCAGGCGACTGTGTGGAGTTTGCACATTCTCCCCGAGTCTGCGTGGGTTTCCTCTGGGTGCTCCGGTTTCCTCCCACAGTCCAAAAATGTGCAGGTTAGGTGAATTGGCCATGCTAAATTGCCCGTAGTGTTAGGTGAAGGGATAAACGTAGGGGAATGGGTCTGGGTGGGTTGCGCTTTGGCGGGTTGGTGTCGACTTGTTGGGCCGAAGGGCCTGTTTCCACACTATAAGTAATCTAATCTAAAAAAAAAAAGACCACTGTTGACTGCTGACAAACATGACTAGCCATCTGGCTTTGTGTGCGCCAAGAAAGATGCATGTGAGCCCATCAGCTCTGGCTGAGGTGACAAGATATTAAAAAAGTGGGCAAAACAAGGCAAACTAGAGATGCTGTGAGATATACGACCACAAGATATAGGAGCAGAAATTAGGCCATTAGGCCCATTGGGCTTGCTCCACTATTCAGTCATGTCTGATAGGTTTTTCAAACCCATTTTCTTACTTTCTCCCTTAACCTTTGATCCCCTTGACAATGAATAACTTAACTATCTCGGTTTTAAATATACTCAATAGCCTGGCCTCCACAGCCTTCTGTGGCAATAAGTTCCACAGATTCACCACTCTCTGGTTGAAAAAGTTTCTCCTTATCTCCATTCTGAAAGATCTTCTCTTTTCTGTAAGGCTGTGCCCTCAGGTCCTAGACTCTCCTGTCAATGGAAACATCATCCCAATATCCACTCTGTCCAGATGGTTCAGTATTCTGTAAGTTTCAATCAGATCTCCCATCATCCTTCTAAACTCCATTGAGGATAGATACAGAGTTCTCAAACATTCCTAATATTTTAAGCCTTTTATTCCTGGCGTAATCCTCATGAACCTCCTCTGGAACCGCTCCAGGACCAATACATCTTTCCTGAGGTATGGGGCCCAAAGTTGCTCACAATACTCTAAATGTGGTCTGACCACGGCCAGTTAAAGCCTCAGAAGTACATTCTTGCTTTTATATTATAGTCTTCTCAAGATGAATGCCAACATTGTATTTGCTCCCCAAACTACCAACTCAACCTGCAAGTTTACCTTAAGACAAACTTGGACTAGGACTCCCAAATCCCTTTGCACTTCCAATTTCTGAATTTTCTCATTTAGAAAATAGTCCATACTTCTAATCTTTCTACTAAAGTGCATGACCTCACGGCTTCCAACATTGTATTTCATCTGCCACTTCCTAGCCCACTCTCCTAACCTGTCTAAATCTTTCTGCAGCCTCCATGCCTCCTCAATACTACCTGCCCCTCCACCTATCTTTGCATCATCTGTAAATTTAGCTCGAATGTCCTCAGTTCCTTCATCCAAATCATTAACGTATAGAGTGAGAAGTTGATGTCCCAACACTGACCCTTTTGGAACACCAGTAGTCACTGGCTTCCATTCTGAGAAGGACCCTTTTATACCCACTCTCTGCCTTCTGCCAGACAGCCAATCTTCTATCCATGCTAGAACCTGGCCTCTAACACCGTGGGCCTTATCTTACTCAGCAGCCTACTGTGTAGCACCTTATCAAAGGCCTTCTGGAAGTCCAGATAGATAACATCCTTCGATTCCCCTTTGTCTAACCTGCACGTTACCTCCTCAAAGAATTCTAACAGATTTGCCAGGCATACCCTCCCCTTAATGAAACCATGCTGACTGTGCCCTATTTTACCATGCACTTCCAAGTGTTCAGAAATCTCATCCATCACAATGGACTCCAAAATATTATCAATGATTGAGGTTAGGCTAATTGGCCTATAATTTCCTGTCTTTTGCCTTGCTCCCTTCATAAACACGGGAGGTTACATTAGCAATCTTCCAGTCCTCTGGGACCCTCCCTGACTCCAGTGATACCTGAAAGATCACTAATAATGCGTCCACTATCTCTTCAGCTATCTCAGTTAGAACTCTAGGGTATAGCCCATCTGGTCCTGATGATTTATCCACTTTCAAACCTTCAGAGCATCCAAGTAGGCTCAAAGTGAATGAGTGCTAAGAAACCAAGCACTAAGAGAATAAGTAAGGATCCCCAAGATGCACCTGGTCCAAACTGAGTGCCTTGCACTGCATACATCATGTCCTTGCTGCAGCATTGCAAAGTAAGAGGTACAAGTGCAGCACTAAAATGCAGAACAGTTTGCAAGTGGATCAGGGATGAGCTATGTTGAGCCTGGTATGCGTTGAATATCAATGTCTGGAAACAGGGGATACAGTATATCCAGTCACCGCCCATCAGATGTGCTCTGAGATGTTGATGCTTGGTGTTCGAGATAGAGGGCTGAAGGAGAAAACAATGAAATAAAGTTTCCAGGTAACTGTTTTGACTTTCAAGTAACTGTTTTGACTTTCAAGGCAGGAATTCTTGGCATCAAGGTTATATTCAGCTGATGGGAAAATAGAAAACTGCATATTAATGAGGCAGTTAAACAACAAATGAAAGGTGATAATAAATGCTAGTGCATGCTAATAGGCTTCTCGCCTTTCAATATTCAGGTGCAGAATGGGACTGTACACTTAATGTAGAGATGCTCCTCACTGTGTTTCCCAACCTTCTCACTATGTTCCACATTGTTCAGGGACTGGGAATATTCTGCTGTCTGACTCAAATGTTATCAGTGGCAGGCTAGAAATTGATGGTAATTTGTGGAGCCATGGCCAGTGGTGGAAGCTTGTGTAAAACATCATAATGAAGCCAGAGGATTGACTTATTTTGATTTTTGGCACTTTTACTTCAGACATATGCTGATCATGCATCCTAACACTGTGCTTATTTGTGCCACACTGATTACACACTAATTCCCACTTTCCTTCAGGAGGTCAGGTCTGCCGGGACAAAGGAGAGTTTGAAGGCTTCTTTGCACGGCCTAGGTGAGCACGCCTGCCTTTTCTGGTACAAAAGGAGTGCTGAAGCCTCTTTGTTACTTGAGGACCTGACAGTTCCCATCTTAATTTTACTGTAGAATCTCCTAAAACCCCTGGAAAACAATGCAAGAGTACAAGTTTTAACTGGGGGTTCCAAATGTGCCTTGGGAGCCACATTAAAATATGTTGACTAAGAGACCCACCTCTTCATGTCAGAACAATCAGATGCTTCCACATCCATCACTGGTACCATCAATAATGGTAGCTGGCACCAAGCAGCAGATTGGAATCACGTTCCCCATGTTTTATTTTTAACCAGAATGGTAAGAAAGTGGCATCATGCTACCACAAGAGTAGATGAGAAGGCTCTCAGGGGAAAGTAAATAATTACATTAGAGTGAAAGGTATGGGATCAGATAAAGAGAGGTGTGAGGAAACATGTATGAGGTGCAAACACCAGCATAAGATATTTGGCCCAAATGGTTTGTTTTTGTGGAGCCTTTGTTATTCTATGTACACCTTTCAGCAGTTAATAATCCTTGTGAAATGGTCAAAGCAGCTATTAATATCTTTCAATAAGAGTCAGTCTCCCATCTGTTCTAACATGACAGGACAACTACATCATTCAGCCTGAGGAAGGGTCAGAGAGAAAAAAAAATTAGTTCTTCCATCCCAGACATTGTCATGGTAAAATATATGGCTATCATGCAAGGAGAGAATTAGATATAATTATGATGGGTAATTTTCCTCTTCTCCACAGTCCGAGAAAGATATTTCCATGGATCAGGCAACTTGTTGGAGTTCTATGCGACTATTTTCCTACCTGACATTTGTCTATATTCTATATAATCCAAGGTGACATCATAGCCAAACCAAACTCTGGTCCCTAGTAGTTATACTCACAGTAGCAAAGACCACCGACTTGTTAGATACAAAAACTTTGGTTGAGTTTCAACTTCTTAACTAAACCTGAAATTTTAAGTTAGCTATAACTGCCAGACTGAGGTTGGCTAACAAGACGCAGAATCAGAGTGATGTGTAACCTTTATAGCCTATTTAATAGCTTCTTTTGAATTGCTCAGCCAAAGCAAGGTATCAATTAATGGTGGGAAAACAATTTGGGGAGTCCAGTAGTTCGCCATCAACTCAGGCAGTTGATCTCTATTATGACAGTATTATTAAATCCCTTGATGGGTTATGGCTTCATTTCAAAAAGCAAACAAAGGAACTCAAAGGCTACAATGAAAGTACAATTTCACTATACATCAGTATGGACAACTTCATATCAAGAATTAAGGTCAGTAAAATAAATATTGGAACTATCATTAAATCATACTGCACAAAAGAAACCTGACAATTGTCACCAGCAAAAAAAAAATAAAAATCAGTAATTCTCTCTCAATTAGGATATATTGTAGACTGATGTGTTTCAAGGCAAGTAAACATCTCAAGGTTGGGATGACATTACAGCATTCAAGTTCATTCTTGTGTTTTGTACTAATACATCAGCTTAGAGGTAAACTCCAAGTCCTCCGATATAGTCTAGATTGAGCATGAGCATGTAAACACAAATACAGTTCTTAAACCAAGTGCCTTCCCATGAATTTTTGAAGTGCGGCTGCACAGATCCACAAAGTGCATCACACAGACTGGGATGTAAAAACCGTCCCTAAATGTTTAATGATCAAAAGATAACATGTTACATCATTTGAGTTCAAACTTAACATTGTAAATTTTTCAAGCAAAGTTTCATTAAAGCAAATTGTACTTTCCTCCAGATTATAGAAAACCCATCATTAGCTTCCCCTTTCTAATATAAATGAGTAAACATGCTAGTAAAACCGGATAAAAGCTTGTAGTGAAGACTTGAAAATGGCTAATGGCAATGGAAAAGCCAGTCTATTGGCTGCTACTGCCTTTGAAAATTGTATTAGTTCATGACCTTCGATCAAACAAGACCCTACATTTCACAATGAGAGAAACCACTGCTGCAAGCTGCCAACTTTGAAGCGCTCCTCTGTGAATGTGGCTCATCTGTCTAATTGCTTCTTTATTGTTTCGATGTGACATTGTATTGTACAATGTCACATAGAATGTTTCCCTCCCCATTGATCTCAGCAGCAATAAAAAGCTTTAAAACACAAATGATAATACTACCAGGGCTTGGCCTTGCCATTCCTCCTACCCCCATGAAATTTCAAATTATGGGTCACACACATAACACATTATAACCTTAATGGCATATTTGAAAGTATTTCAATGTCATGATATATTACCTTGGGGTTTTCCAGGATCCCAGACTCATAGCTGTGGGAAAATATAAAAGAAAATTTTAAAAAGTAAACAATGAAATATTTAACATGCAAGAACGAAACAATATTAAGATGACAAGCATTTGAAACATATACATTACTCAGTATGGATTAAAATGAATGCTGGGAATATAAAAATAACAGAAAATTGTTGGAAATATACATTTGGTTTGCCAGTATGAGTCCCATCATCGGGCAGGTTCTAACAAACACTTCATACAAAATATTAAATTGTATGTTCTCTTTCAGATATAAATGGATATTTGTGAAGTCCCAATTTTCACTTCACTATTCAGCATTTTACCTGATATGCATGATGTTAGCATCCATACTCCAAGGGCTTTTGGGAGTAACAGGAACAGGAATGCCGTGTCTCTATAATCAAAAAAAGCAAATTACCAATCATTTGGGATATTTTAAGCCATCATCCACTGTACAATTCTGCTAAATGCAAGTAACATTCTTTACAGTGAAATATTCCTCAATGTTTCTACAATCCAATTACAGACGCAAAAAGTGTTCACGGCAGAAAAGTATTTAAATAATGTTAGTGTCTTCATTTAAAAAAGCAGAGGAATTTCATAAACATTTCACATTTTTGCTAACATTGCAGTGTAATGTTAACAGGTAACAGACCCTAATGAGTTCATTGAAATATCATAATTTCAAGCTTCTATCTTATCTCATAGTCCCCATGGTATATATTATCCCTTGCTGCTGCTTATTTTAGAATTTTACTACTATTTTGAGATCACCACAGAGATCAAACAACAAAAATAATTATAATAAATTATTATAAACTTAAAACACAGAAACAGGCCATTTGATCCAACTGATTCATGTCACTATTTAATATCCTCTCACACCTGACTTCATCTAACCCCATTAACATATTCTTTTAATCTTTTCTCCTTGTAATTATAAAGCTTCCCTCTAAATGCATTTATGTTGCTTGTTCTACCCTCTCCTGACAGCAAGGATTAAATTCAACCATTCTCTGGATAAAGAAATTTCTTCCAAATTCTTTGTTACATAAATACATTGAAGATAATGTTCAACGTGTGCCTGCACTATCTATACTGCACCTAGTCATTTGCTTTTCCATCTTGCAGCACCTTGTAGAACTTTAATTGCTCAAACTGACTGGGCTACTTTTTTTTTGTGGATGGTAGTTTTGACTAATTGTTCGGCATGTGCCATTTCCAGCTGTCAAATTAAGCTCAGCTTTAAAAGCCACACACTGCTCATCAATTTCCCCTCAAGGTTCACTGCTGCGCTGGGAACAAACTAGTAAGAAATGATCAACGAATTAGAGACAAGCTTCAAGACTGAACAAAAGATTACACAGGGGAGCTTAATGTGTGATCAATGCATTAAAGAGGAATCTTCAATTGAATTATTTAATATTTCTGGTACTTCCGAGTCATTTTTATACAAATGTAGGGATAATTTAAGATCCTAAGAGACAATCAATATCGGTTTACAGGGATTGGGGGAGGGGGGAAATGGGAAGAATTATGGGCAGGAGAAGAGACAAAAATGATGCAGAGAAGAGGAGTATCTATTCTTGTGAACTGATATGATTTCCCAACCTCCAAGTGCGAGACTCCTCCTTCAGATCATACACAATACACTGAAGCATAGATAACAAACAACATTATGAAGAAATTCATTACTTTAGCCCTAATTATCTCTAATCACCTCAACAGAACAGTACCCCTGGTGACCAGTACCATCAGCTCCTGAAACTCAGTCTTGCAGAAATGCCACCAGCTACTTAGGCCAACATAAAGAAAACTTTAGTATAGAACTTTTCACGTGAAAACAAGCTCCAGCAATGAATAACACTCAAACTACTCAAAACAATGATACTATTCATGGAGATCTGTGTTGAAGTGAAAGAATTAGTTTTTGTTTTCAGAGTAATAAATTCCACTCAAAAAACAAAATATCCTTCCAGAGGCTTTTCTAAACTCACTGAATTTCAAAAACAGGTTTCACTACTTAGGCATTTCTGAATTTTTTTTAAATATATGGGGAAAGTCAAATAGAGTTTCATACCCTGTTAAAGGTGTAATATTTCCAGCCTGAACATTCTATAAACTAGTTGGTTTGTTTCCTTTGAAATCAAATCAAATTTATTAAATAGAGGTCTCTTCACAAGCTAAAAAAAAAGTGCTACTGGAAAATGTATTCTTAGGAGCTGTGCATCATTTCTCTTCTATTTATGTCATCCACAAATGCAGCCAGGAGGGACGACCGACATTGGTTTTATTTTGGCTGCATTTATGATAAATATCAATGCAAGATGGAGCACTGCAGTGTTCTATGTGGTCTAAGAATTAATAGGTGTTTTGTTTATTGAAATAAGACAAGAAATAATTCCCACAAGAACTGAAATTTCAATATTATCTTATTTTGTATACTCCTCTTTAAAGAGTACACTAGGGGTTTGACTTCTCTTGTTTGCCTCTAAAAATATAGTCAGAAGATGCCGTCCATTTGGGAGTTTCACAGGCCCAGAAAAGGTGACATGTTTCAGAAGCTTTGGCTTCTGAATAAACTGAGTTTGTAAAATCGCAATCCAGTTAAACCTACTTAGATAAACCCATGTACTCAGAACACCAACTATTATTCTATGCTGGTAAGATACCAAGAGTATAACTACACATGCACCGATATATCTAGGTTAGTGTTGAGAACATACAAAATAAAAACTGAACGTTAGGAAGCAAATGCTGGACAGCCAGAGTCGAAGGATGTGGCGCCGGATAAGCACAGCCACTCAGGCAGCATGGGGTGGCGGGGGGGGGGGGGGGGGGGGGGGGGGGAAAGAGGACGAGGACGAGGAGGACGAGGACGAGGACGAGGAGGACGAGGACGAGGACGAGGAGGACGAGGACGAGGACGAGGACGAGGACGAGGAGGACGAGGACGAGGACGAGGACGAGGACGGTCGACTTTTTGGGCATTTTCTGATTTTGATTTGTCTGACAACAGACTACACTGAGAAACCTTTAGTTTACAAAGCTTAGTGCAATACACATGACATTTACCCACTTAGTAACAATTTATTTTATAATCAGTTTTACCTTGTTACATCAACATCCAGATAAAGTTATTATCACTGCTTAAGAAGAATAAGTAGTCAAACTTCAGGTCCAAATTTGTTCAAAATTTTAAGATTCAAATTTCAAGGTTCTACATTCCAAATTAGGTCATTATGTAAATACATACACATCTATATTCATTTTTGGTACATAAAAATTCTTCATTCAATCAAAATTGTATCAGAGTTCTACACAAAGTTAATTTAGGCACCAAAACAGCTTAATTGTAAAGTCTATTGTCAGTGGATGAGATCTACAGTTATTTTGGAAATGGTTGGAGGGGCTGAGTATCGGGAGAAGCTGAATTTACTGGGGCTATTTTCCCTGGAGTTGGAAGCTGAGGGGTTTATAAAATCATGAGAGAGTCAGGGGCAGACGTGAGTATGATAGCCATCACCAAGGAGAAGTGGCTAGAAAAACTGAAAGGTCTGAAGTGGCTAAATCATCTGGACCAGAGTTCTGAAGGAAATAACTGATGAGATACTGTAGGCATTAGTGGTGATCTTTCAGGAATCACCGGAGTCAGGAAGGGTCCCAGAGGAAAGGAAAAATTGCTAATGTAAGTCCCCTGTTTAAGAAGGGAGTAAGGCAAATAATGGGAAATTATAGGCCGATTAGCCTGACCTCAGCCATTGGTAAGATTTCGGAGTCCATCGTGAAGGATGAGATTTTTGAATATTTGAAAGTGCATGGTAAAATAGGGCAAAGTCAGCATTGGTTCATCAAGGGGAGGTTCGGCCCAACAAATCTGTTAGAATTATTTGAGGAGGTAACAAGCAGGTTAGACCACAAAGAGCCAATGAATGTTATCTACATGGACTTCCAGAAGGTGTTTGACAAACTGCTGCATAGGAGGCTGCTAAGTAATATAAGAGCCTATTGCGTTAGAGGCAAGGTAGTAGCATGGATAGAAGCTTGGCTGTCTGGCAGAAAGCAAGAGTGGGGACAAAAGGGTCTTTCTCAGGGTGGCAGCCGGTGACAAGTGATGCTGTGTTGAGACCACATCTTTTCACTTTATGCATTAATGATCTAGATGAAGGAACTGAGAGCATTCTGGCTAAGTTTGCAGATGATACAAAGATAGTTGGAGGGACAGGTAGCATTGAGGAAGCAGGGAGGCTGCAGAAGAATCTAGACAGGTTAGGAGAGTGGGCAAAAAAGTGGCAGATGGAATACAACATAGGGAAGTGAGAGGTCTTGGCACTTTGCACTTCTAAATGGGGAGAAAATTCAGAAATCTTAAGTACAAAGTGACTTAGGATATCTCGTCCAGAATTCCCTTAAGGTTAACTTGCAGGTTAAGTTGGTAGTTAGGAAGGCAAATGCAGTGTTGGCATTTATTTCGAGAGGGATACAGTATAAAAGCAGGGATGGACTTCTGAGGCTTTATAAAGCTGCGGTCAGACCACGTTTAGAGTATTATGAGCAATTTTGGGCCACATACCTGAGGAAGGACGTACTGGCCCTGGAGCGGGTCCAGAGAAGGTTCACAAGAATGATCGCAGGACTGAAAGGCTTAACATAGGAGGAATGTTTGAGGGCTCTGCATCTATCCTCAGTGGAGTTTAGAAGGATGAGGGGGGAATCTAGTTGAAACTTACAGAATATTGAACCAGCTGAACAGATAGGACATTAGGAAGATGTTTCCATTAGCAGAGAGACTAGGACCAGATGGCACAGCCTTAGAGTAAAAGAAAGACCCTTTAGAACAGAGATGAGGAGAAACTTCTTTAGCCAGAGAGTGGTGAATCTATGTAATTCATTGCCACAGAAGGCTGTGGAGGCCAGGCCATTGAGTATAATTAAGACAGAGATAGATAGGTTTTTGATTGTCAAGGGGATCAAAGGATACAGGGAGAAAGCAGGAGAATAGGGTTGAGAAACTTATCATCTATGATTGAATGGCAGAGCAGACTCTATGGGCCGAATGGTTTAATTTCTCATATTTCTTACTGTCATAGGAGGGGCATGGGTAGGGTAAATAGACAAGGTCTTTTCCCTGGGATGGGGGGAATCCACAACTACAGCGCATAGATTTAACGTGAAAGGGGAAAGATCTAAAAGGAATCTATGTATGGAATGAGCTGCCAGAGGAAGCGGTGGAGACTGGTACAATTACAACATTTAAAAGGCATCTGGATGGTACATGAATAGGAAGCATTTCAAGGAATATGGGCCAAATGCTGGCAAATGGGACTAGATTTATTTAGGATATCTGTTCAACATGGACAAATTGGACCAAAGGATTGATTTCCGTGCTGTAAATCTCTGGGACTCTATGGTTAAATGGTCAATTTTAGGGCAAAAGCATGAGAAGATAAATGTTATGAATGAATGCTAGAATGTTTCCACTAATTGGCACTAATAGGGTGCAATAATCTTACTGCCATGAGTGGTTAGAAATATACATTTTTGAAAAAGGAAAACTGAAGAGTTTCTGAACTACTGAAACAACCAAGTTGACCCACAGAGGGATGGGTCTTGGATCGACAAAATTGTTTTACTTTCTCCATGTTTCAAAAATAGTGGTCTAATAGAAACCATTCTAAACCATTCCAAACCCTATTCCAGGTGTCTTGATTGTCAGTTTAGGACTCCCATGCTATTGCAAGCAGAAATGATATTTCAGAGCAATACAGAAATGAAATAGAACCATCTTCAACAAATAGCACAGAAGCAATAAAGTGACCTGATAGCAGTCACTAAGGAAATGTTCTGCTTTTAAGGGATGCATTCATGGTAGAAATGTTTTTTTCTCCCTACAATTTAAACTGGAAAGACTCATGATTCATATTCATTTTCCCCTCAGCTATGTTTATTTGTTTAGTTCAAATTAAAGGAAGTGTAATTCTCTCAGTAGATGTCCACGTTTGCATTCCTACCACTAACTCTCTTAATCTAAAATATACATGTGAAAACTCATGAAAAGTGGATCTTTGATGTTACTAGAACAATATATGTTGTGATTTATATCAGCGCTGATCAATGACAATGGAATAGACAGCACCATAGTTTACAGGAGAGCCTTGTGATTTAAGCTTCAGTGGGTCTCACTAGTTTGAAAGACTGCATAACTCACTTGCCGTTATGGGTCGTTTGCACTCATGAACTCACTTCTATAATAAACTGCTGCTGTCAGTAATATCCTATAGGTTTGTTCTAGAATAAACATGAAAAGATAAGGTCAATAATGGCTAATGAGTGGTTAATGAGTTATGGTTGGACAAATGCAGTTATGTATTATTGTTCTTCAACAATAAATGTTAAATTAGTAGCTATTTACCTGACGCTTTTACCTGGACTAAATGTTTCTTCCCTCAAGCAGTTCTGTATCAGCCCTGAGCAGTGTCAACAGGTTACCCACTGTTACAAAGTGTCTTCCTCATGTCACAAGAAGATGGAGCAATCGTTAATGCTTGAGCAACCAAGCCATTGAATGGTTCATTAGGTTTCAAGAGGTTGTTTTTTCATTGAATGCCTTTTAGCTTCAATGGGTTGTTATCATTAGCACAGGGTGCAGCCCCAAAGTGGTGGTCTCAGACCTATGTTAGATATAGTCTGGGGCAAAGACTGTTAGCAGTTGCTTCCACTCTTTTTGCTTATTGAAAACTGAAACATCCAATTTCTGTAATTTTCATTTGTTCTATGTTTTGTAGGCAATGTGGAGTGTTGTAATCTATAGGCATTAAACATTTCATAAACTCCATGGGCATTTTGCATTTCAAAAGAAAATTCAAATAACTGCAAAATAAAACAAACTGGAAATTACAATGAAGGTGAGTAATAGGAAACACTGAATTTTCATAAATGTATTTGAATGCATGAATTCATGATTTTAAAAGACCTTAAAATTTGCATTCGCAAATTAAATTTTCTTTTTCCTCTCACATTTACTCTTTAAAACAGTGGACTATACTTCAAATTAACTCATTATTCATGAAATCCTTTGTGACATTCTGGAAAGACAGAAGACACTATAGAAATGAAAATTCTTTATTAGAAAAATGATTTTTTTTCAAGAAGGATTTGTACATTTTAATTGTATTTCTGTTAATAGAAAAATTAGTTAAATAACAAATGTGCAAGTTTAGCTCTACTATTTGGCATTCATAATTTTTTTCCTGTGCAACTTTATGCACTGTTTTCATTTCACAATATGCTAGACAGAACACAGACAAAAATTATTATAAGCTTCAAGTGCAAATTAAAAGGTAAATTTAATTAAAATTGCAAGTTGGTTGGCAGACAAAAACCTCTCCTGCACTGAAAATTATCAAGTGTGGAGTCAGATTGCTTCAATTAAAATTATTGCTGGATATTTTTAGAAGTTTTTTTTTTAAAGAATGCTTTTTCTTCATTCCTCTAACTCCAATTTCCCTTTCTCTTTCAAGTTTTTGTATGTGATTGACATCAAATCCAATATTCTAACTGACAATTGCTGATTGAGACTCTGCATTTCTCACATACAATTTTTAACCTGATTGTTTAAAGGAGATGTAAAGTTGCTTGCCTGGTTCACATACATCCCAAAGATTTCATAGAAGGTATGGCCCTTTTTGGATCATCAGCCAACAATAACTTGCCATGCAAAAGCACGGTTTTCAGGCAAGTGCAAATGCAAAGCTGTTTTTCAGGGTAAAATAAATTCTTTTTAATTGGAATGCTTCTCCTATATTCCAGGAAACCACATGTAATACAGCAGTCATTCATTCCATTGCCATAAATTCATTGTGCAGTGCTCCAAACATGAATTTTATTTTTTCAAGGATGGCAAGACCAGCCTTTTGTTAAATTTCTGCAGACAAGAACTTCTTAAATTATAATTTTGTCAGTAAAGATTCTAGTATCTCATGGATCTGCATCATGCATTAAACTAAACTTTATAGGCTAAAACATTAAGATAATACAGATTTGAATTTTTCAGACTGTAATATTTATCTGAATGTACACATTACCTACTCATTATCTGATAATAATATAAGCATTGCATTACACCTAGGCCATCACACAATGATTTCTCCATTTATCTCATTTATGCTAGCAACTCTTCAATCAATACTAAGAATGTTCAGAATAGGGATTAATGGGCACCCTTCTTGTGATTTTCCATTCTTGAAGCAAGTGAACACACCCACAAATCAATCTGCACCTTGACAAATATGGTTTATTTCCATGAGAATGTATTTTGAACATTGTTCCTATTCTGCTTAATTAAATGCAGTAAACAAAAAACACAAAAAAAAAGCAGGAGTAGATTCTTTGGCCCCTCCAGCCTGTTCCGCCATTCAATACGTTAACCGCTGATTTGATTGGAACTCTCCACTTTCCTACCTGCTCTCCATGACTCTTGACACCAACGTTGATCAAAAGTCTGTCTAACTCAACTTTAAATATATTTAATGACATATCCACCACTGCTTTTCGTATGAGTAAATATCAAAATCTAACAACATTCTGAGAGACAAATTCTGATTTTAGCCTTAAATTGGAGATCCATTACTTTTTAAACCATGCCCCTAGTTCTAGATTCACCATGTGGCGTAACTTCCTATTGGTTCTCCTAATGCAGCCCCCTCAAAATCTTGTAAGTTTCATTGAGATTACATCTCAGCCTTTGAAACTGAGTTTGGGCCTGGCCTGCTCTATCTTTCCAGTCAGTCAAACAGTCTGATTTTATTTATTATTGTCACATGTACCTCGTGAAAGGTTTTGTTTTATACATAGTACAGGCAGATCATAACATGCAATGATCCTAGGGCGATTGAATAGAGTGAGGAATACAAAGTGGGACTACAAAGTTACAGTTTATAAATTAATAAGAAAAAGCTCCAGAAAGAGTAGGCTTGAGGTGTGAAAAAGGAAGATACATTGACTGCATAAATTTAAGAAACACATGTTAAGGAGCAAATCAGTTGCATTAGCAGCACATTGAGTCTAAAGAATAAACAAGATGACATCAAGTGAATGGAGAAGCTTGCCAGAAAGAAACCAAGTGAACAACAAAATGTAAAGTAGAACCAGAGTGACCCTTCAGTGAGGCTCAAACATCTGTAAGGTTATTGATGAGGGTAAAAGGGTTGACTCTTTCATTCTGATAGGAGTAATAAAACCATTTCAAATAGTTCTTGTATAACAGAAAATGGCATATGTTGTTGTTCCTTTTTGTGTAATAAACTTTAATGTTATTTTGTTAAACATCCATAAACATCCTCTTGTTCAGTGACTGCCCACCACAGTGATCAAATTCAAAAACAAAACAAATGGGGGGGGGGGGGTCTTTCAGGATTAGAACTTGGTTGAATTTAACAGGAATCTATGAATCATTTGAAGCATATACATTGGAGGACCTGATCATAAAACTGGGAGAATTGTTGTAAAGTATATTACATAGATTGGAATTTCAAAATGGCTTGATTGTTGATGACATTTTTCAGAGTAAAAAATGTAATTGGAGAATCGACGTTTTGGGCATAAGCCCTTCTTTCAGGCTTATGCCCAAAACGTCGATTCTCCTGTTCCTTGGATGCTGCCTGACCTGCTGCGCTTTTCCAGCAACACATTTTCAGCTCTGATCTCCAGCATCTGCAGTCCTCACTTTCTCCCCTAAAAAATGTAATTGTCAATTATTTTAAACCTTTGACCAAGGCCAAACTAGAAAAATTAGTGGATGAATTGTAGATTGAAAGAAAAACAGGATGTTGGAAGCATGAGAAGTTTAAAGTAATTGTCCAGTAATTAAAATAAGGAGAGAAATCTGAAATTGATATGTCATCACTAGAAGTATCTAAAATTAAGTTAGAAACGAAAGAAAAAATTGAAACAGAAGATAAAGGAGAAGAAAAGAGAAATTAAAAATGTAGTGAGTGAAGAGTAATGGACAAAGAAGAAAAAAAAATGGAGAAATGGAAGTAAGAAAACTTGGATCAGCAAAAGAAGAGAAAGAATGGCAAAGAGAAATGGAAAAACAGGACATTGAAAAAGAGAAATTTTACCATCCTTAACTCCCTTAGTTAGCTACAGATGGTGTATCCTTTCCATCGAGACTTTCTTTCTTAATATCTGTATCTTTATTGAAAGTTATGAGGTAACTCCTTAAATGTCTGCCAATAATTCTCGATCATTTTATCTTATTTTCCCAGCCCACTTCAGCCATATTTGTCTGTGTACTTTTGCAATTTGCTTAAAAGTTTAAGACCAATTTTGTTCACCTTCAAATAAAAAAGATATTCTATCACGTTATGATACCTCTTGCCTAGAGAATCCATTACTGTTAGATAATTAATGAATCCTGTATCGTTACACATTACAAAGTCCAATAAAGTTTCCTCTTGGTTAGTTCCAAAATGTAGTGTTCTATGAAACTGTCCGGAATATATTATGAATTCATCCTCCATGTTACCTTTTGCCATTTTAATTTGTCCAAACTGTGTGAAAATTAAAATTATCCATGGTTAATGCAATACCTTTCATATAACCCCACATTGTTCTTGATCTACACTCAGAAAACAAAAGCACCAGTGTTGATCAAATCTTTTCTGTACAGGCAGTTGAATTAACTACTGCCACATCTTCCACAATACCAACTACAACCATGTGGTTTTTCACAAACAGCATTATTTAGCATGTATAAAATCAAGACATCTTTAGCCAGTAAGAAAGTAAATAGGGTAATGGCAGATCAAACTATGTTTCTGGCAGTTTATTCAAGCAATGATTATTCAAATCAAATGCTCAGTCATTCATTCTCTACTGTTGTGTATTAAGATGTTATAAAAATTTTAATTGAGAAAATACATGGCAGCTTTGCATAAATTTAAAAATTGGCAGATCATTAGAAATTAAGAATGCTATTTCAACTCCTTAGCAAGAAATATTAATTTTAATCCCCAGTGATGGTAGTTTATGGTTATTTTCAGTGAACTATGTAATTTTCAGTGTGCTGAAAACAGGGCAAGAATCTCGTTGTGATGTTGATTCCTTGCAAACTGGACACTTCTACCGTGAAGCAAGACAAAAACTTTTGCCAATGGCATCTTGAACAAAAAGATGCCACGTATGTGCATCTTGCGAGCGCATTTACATCACAATTGTGATACTTTTTACATCAAACCACCAGCATCTGGCATCTATGCTTACTCATGAAGTTAAAGCTTTTGGACTGAGGTTTCAAAGACTAAATACCATCCAAGGAGGAGAGCTGAGTTTAAAAAAAAAAGGTGGCAAATTTAATCATTGTAGAAGGTGAGCTCAGAGTAAGCAACTTTGACCAGAACAGTTAATGTTATGTCATGGTACAACATTCCAATTCATCATCATCATCATTGGCAGCCCCTTGCAGACAAGGATAACCCTCTTCCATTCTCAGGGGCAGTGTATAGGTGGCTGTACAGTCTGATGCAGCTTCTGCAAGCACTGTTACATTTGGGACAAAAGGTGGTCGCAGGAAGGAATAGATGAGATGTTGGTATGGCAGCATGCTCCTTACATGGAGAGTTGCCATTGGGTAAAGGCAGAAGCCAGGCAAAAACAAAGTGCTCAACGCCTTTCTGGATGCTCTTCAGTGATTCCCAGGTGTTTGTAGGAATGCCATACTTGGCCAGTGAGGCCTTGAGGGCATCAATGAAGCGCTTCCTCAGTCCACCTAGGGCTCGCCTGCCATTTCAGAGCTGGGGAGTCTTATGTCGGTCATACAGACAATGTGCCCGGTCCATTGCAGCAGATCAAGGAAGGGTCAGTGCCTCGATACTGGGGATATTGGCTTGGTTGAGGACGCTGGTGTTGGTGCGTTTTTCTTCCCAGCATATTCACAGGGTCTTGTGCAGCCAGCGTTGGCCGTACTGCTCCAACACCCTTAGGTGCCTGCTATAGACAGTCCATGTCTCAGAGCCATATAGGAGGGCTGGAACCACCACGGCTCTGTAAACCATGGGCTTGGTGTTGAATCAGATGTTGTTGTCCTCAAACACCCTCTTCCTTAGGCAGCTGAAGGCTGCGCTATCAAACTGAAAGCGGTACTGGATCTCTCCTTCAATAGCCACTTTAGCACAGGTATTGGAAATGGTCAATATTCTATAAGGTCCCCCATGGACCTTGATGATTAGGGTTCTTTCCACATTGCTGGGCCAGGTTAGTGGAGGACCTTTGTCTTGAATGTTCAGGGTGAGACCCGTGCTCTCGTATGCCTCCATAACGGTGCTGACAATGTTCTGGAGTACATCCTTTGAGATTGTACATACGTAAGCATCATCTGTGTACTGCAGCTCAATGACATTGATTGGGGTGACTGGTTTTGTCTCGAATGCGGCAGAGGTTGAATAATTTCCCACAGGTGCTGTAAGATAGCTCCACTCCAATGGGGAACTTGTCGGCGGTGAGATGAAGCATTGTAGCGAGGTAGATCGAGAACGGTGTTGGGGTGATGACACAGCTCTGCTTGACATCGCTCCAAACAAGAAATGGGTCAGTGGTGGGGCCATTTGTCATTACCACAACTTCCATATCATTGTGGAGTAGACGAAGGATGGGGAAAAACGTCATGGTGCAACCAAAGCAGAGAAGGATGCTCCATAATGCTTCCCGATTGACAGTGTCAAAGGCCTTTGTAAGGTGGAAGAAGGCCCTGTACAGGGGTAGGCTCTTTTCTCTGCATTTCTCCTGCAGCTGTCGTGTGGTGAATATCATTTCCGTTGTGCCCCTCCGCGGCTGACAGCTGCACGGCAATTCCAGGAGACGTTCCTCAGCCACAGAGGAGACAGTTAAGGAGGACCTTGGCAATGACTTTTCAAAATATTGACAGCAGGGAGATTCCCCTGTAGTTACCAAGTCAGATTTGTTCCCTTTTTTGAAAAATGCACAAGATTGTGAGATCTCAGAGCTCTCCTGGGATGTTCTCCTTCCAGATAAGGCAGACAAGAGCACTTAGCTGCAGCAGGAGCTCTTTGCCTCTGCACTTCAATGCCTCAGCAGGGATACTGTCTGCTCCAAAAGTCTTGTTGCTCTTAAGCTGGTGGACGGCCTTCTCTACTTCGTGCAGGACTACGGTTTGCTGAGCTTGTTTCAAAACAGTGGTAGCGTGGTCCAGTTAGGAATGGAACAATGATGGGATAATGAAGAGCCTGCTCCTGCTCCTAAAAAGGTTTTGTAGACCTCCATAAAGCCCTTCTATTGGTATACTGAGTGGACTTCTCATGTACCTTTGCAACCTCCTGCACCACTTGGCATTTTTTGGCATGGTTTTTCAATGGATCAAGCGTTTTGCAAAGAATTGTATTTTCAGTTCCATTCTTGACTGGATATCTATACAATTCTTTTGTATACAATGCTGTTCATTGATAGAACATTAGCTTTTCCGATTGGATTGTTTTACTTCTCTGTGCTCATTTCTATTACTTCCTTAATAACAAGCCACCTGTAATATTGGTCTATTGGGAAAGGACTGGTTTGGGATATGTTTTTCCTTTAGCATTAATAGCTTTATGTTGGTGGCAAGAGTACTACATGAGCATGCTGCTGGCTACACTGAATATCCTTTGATAGCCTTATTCAATAAAATCTATTGATCTTAATTTTGAAAGCTTCAGCTGACCTAGTATTCACAGCCTTTGGGGAAAGGGAGTTCCAGAATCTTACTACTCTTTGAACTGCTTCCTGATTACATTCTCAATGCCTGGCTCTAATTTTAAGATTATGCCACCTTGTTCCAGTTTGCCTATAATGCTTTTGGAATTTTATATACCTTGATCAGAGTACCCTTCAACTTTTTATACTCTAGGGAACACAAACCAAGTTTATCTAACCAGGCTACATGATTTAACTCCCAGTATGATTCTGGTGAGCATAAACTGCACCCTCTCCAAGATTAACATTCCTTCTGAGGCGAGATATTGCAATTGAATTCAGTACTCCAGGTTGGGGATATGGTAGTGTGCAAAAGACAAGTCAGCATGACTGGATAAAATTTTCTCATACGCTTATGGATTTATTGTGCATCGATATTCATTAAATTAAATTCAACCACATTGTATCTCATTATCATTCCACAGCCTGTTTTCTTATTCTGCCCTCGCTTTTAAAAATGCTACTGAGTTCTAAACCAGTAAGACTATTGCTAAAAATTGAATTGAGTTAGGCATATGATTGCATAAAGCATCCTCCTTCTTCAAAGTTCAAACTGTGTCAGCAAACATTTCTTTCACTTGTCAGATCTGTCAATCTTATCCCTGATATTAAATTTATTTTAATCATGTTTCACCAAAGGTTGCCTCAATAATCCATTACCCATTTCTACACAGTTAATAAATTTCTACTCAATGTATCATTTCCTTTTCTAAAAAGCTACATTATATCTTACCAATAATGTCAGTTCTTCGCCTAGCTCAGTCGAACTATCTTTGTCAAATATTTCTACACTCTCCTAGTTCTTTCTCTTGTCCATCTTCTGCTTGCAGCCATGTTGTATAGTTCAGTATATTTGCCTTCAAGTAATTTATAAACATTCAATATTAGAAATTTATGGAAAATATTTTTATTAATTAGTTGACAGAAAACCAATGTATGTTCTTCAACGCAATAATAGAATGCTCTTACTATAAGGCTTAATAACTTGAAAGTCTTGTAACGAAGTTGAATCAGACATGTCAGCAATTTTTTCTTAGAAAATAATGGCTATTTGAGAATGATTACTGATATAGTCTCGATGGTTTTTGAATTATGTACACCTTTGAGTGAGTTACAACCTATAATCGATCACTGATATATTGCTTATATAGAAAATAATGGATGTCCAAAAGTGACTGCAAGGCAGTGAGTGAATTCTAGGGTACAGCTACTAAACAGGAAGAAAAGCTTTAGCAATTTATTCTAATTAACTAAAATATCAGCATTGAAATCATTATTGCTTATACCCTGCATAATCATATATATATATATATATACATACATACACACACACACACACACACACACTATTGGGCAGTTTGCATTTTGGGCTCAGCACTCTGTAGACTAGATAGATGATGATGGGCACCTTGGAGATAGAATTGTACTCCCTATCTGTTTGGCTCAATGGCAGATTGGGACGTGGGAAGGAGGCAAGGGCATGTAGCTGCAGCAGGAGCTCTTTGCTGACCGCTATCCTTGATTGGACAGGACAGCCACTTAATTGACTGTCTCATTTAAAATCACCCTCAGGTTTACTCCACCAACATATCTAGGTGTAAGCTCTGTTTCATCCCAACATCAAGGTCAAAACCAGAGAACAAAAGTTCTACCCAATGAAAACCACTGAAAATGAGTACTTCTAACGTAATCACTGTAGTTTGAGAAATCAATGAGAAATTTTGCATTTACTACATTTCAACTAATACTTAAGAAACAGATTACAAAATATTAATTTGCATTCATACAGTGCCTTTAACTCTGTAAGACATGTCAAGACATTTCAGATGTGTCATGAAACAATGTTTGGTATTGAGTTACATAAGGAGAAATTAGGACAGGTGCATGAAAGCTGGATCAAAATACTATGTTAAAGCGAGAGAGAGAGAGAAATACTATGTTAAAACGAGAGCGAGAGCGCGAGAGAGCGACCGAAAGAGCAGCTTCCAGAACTTAGGGCCAGGAATGTGAAGGCACAACTACTGAAAGTAAAGTACTTGCAAGCCATCAGCATTGAAGCAGCACAGCTATGAACAGGATATAGAGCTTGGACGAATTACAGAGGATGAAAGGAGAATGGCCATGAAGGGTTTAGAAAACAAGGATGAGAGAGTTTTAAAATATGGGCATTGCCAGAGCAGCGTTATCTGTCATTACAATGGGTGACAGACAAGACAGTTTTGCTGTGAGTTAAGATACGGGCAGTCGAGTTTTGAATGAGCTCTCAGTTTATGCCAATTGGAAGATATTTGATTATCTAAAACAGCATTGGAATTGTCAGTTCTGAAGAGTCGGACCAGACTAGAAACATCAACTCCTGTTTCTCTCTCCACACATGACGCCAGACCTAACTAGTTTCTCCAGCATTCTCTATGCTTGTTTCAGATTTCCAGCATCTTCAAGATTTTAATTTTATTTACTGCAACGGTCAGGTTGAGAAGCAAAGGCATGAATGAGGATTTCAACAGCAAATGAACTGTGACAGGGTAGAAAGGCAATGTTATGGAAATGAAAGTAATCTTGTGGCAGAGCAGATGCGTGGTACTGAACTCACTCCATATTGAATACAACATCAAGAATAAAAAAAAAATTCTGGTTCAGCAATGGCGAGAGGGATAAATACACAATTTGTGGTGTGTGCTAAACTCTTCCCAATAATCAGTTAAAGGAAACTAACCAATAGGTTATTTACAATATATTATAGGTTTTGAATATGGCATAACAAAAAAAAAGTATCCTTTCCCTCACCCTAATCAAAATGCAATTTGAAGTTAATATTGAACATCTTTATTCCCATAAATGAAATTATTAACTGCTTGTAATTTTTATTATCAATTGTCAAGTTGTCAGATATTTTTAAGTATCTGATGCAATGTGTGTTCAGATTGTTGGCAGAATTCATGGGTTTAAGTCAAAAAACAGCTAAGGCTACAGTGAAATTGAAGAGAACATTTTTCAGATGACAAAAAGTATTTGATACGTGGGAACGATCAGATTTAGCGGAGTTCTTTTTCATTACAATTGTTAAGGTATGAATGTGAAATTTGCATGGTGAAGGTGCATCAGCATATCAAATAAATTTAAAAATTAAAAGTACAATAATAAAAGTAAATATTATTTAAGAAACCTACATACATTTCTGTACAATGTTATTAATGTATTACTGTAGCAACTGAAAACTAATGGAAATGGGTTGTAAGTTTGCTTGCTGAGCTGGAAGGTTCATTTTCAGACATTTCGTCACCATATGAGGTAACATCATCAGTTATGGAAATGTGGAATTTTTGTGAAAGGTACAAGAAAGACAGGCAATACATTTTGTGGGCGGCACGGTGGCACAGTGGTTAGCACTGCTGCCTCGCAGCGCCAGAGACCCGGGTTCAATTCCCGCCTCAGGCGACTGACTGTGTGGAGTTTGCACATTCTCCCCGTGTCTGCGTGGGTTTCCTCCGGGTGCTCCGGTTTCCTCCCACACTCCAAAGATGTGCAAGTCAGGTGAATTGGCCATGCTAAATTGCCCGTAGTGTTAGGTAAAGGGGTAAATGTAGGGGTATGGGTGGGTTACGCTTCGGCGGGTCGGTGTGGACTTGTTGGGCCGAAGGGCCTGTTTCCACACTAAGTAATCTAATCTAATCTAATCTAATCTAATCTAATTTTCAGAGTCAGGATGAGGCTGAGAGCTCTGAGCCTCTTTCCTGATGCAGGGCCTTTGCCCGAAACATCGATTTGCCTGTTCCTCGGATGCTGCTGACCTGCTGTGCTTTTCCTGCACCACTCTAATCTTGACTCTAACCTCCAGCATCTGCAGTACTCACCTCTGCCTAATATTTAATCAGACCCAGGTCTTCACTGAATAAATTCTATATTAAATGATTTCCCCAAAATGTTTTCCTTTCCATCATGGGTTAAAAAATAAATCTGTAAGAAATAAATCAACATGGCATGACTCCATCAGAGTCTCAAAAAATGTTTTCACTCATGTCATGGTTCAGAATATTGACTATTTTAAGTCGGTGGTTTATTCTTTGGTGGCATTATGAATAGCTGAGTGCTTGTGATTCACACATGACTGTATCTACAGTATGCAAACAAAGGAAAAGGATTATTAACATTTAAAAATACAGCATTCTGCCAGGCCAACTGGTGCTAACAAATGGCTACCTCAGTACAAAGAAACAGTAATAGGTAAGCAGAAGTGAATATAAGAAACTAAGTCTAATGATCTGTTCCAAAATTACAACAAAAGTAGTTGAACCATGCTGAAATCACCATTATTGAAATTTCTACCTTTTGTTTTTGTGCAATATACATCAATAATAATATATTTGTATCACATGATTCCTGAAGATTTAATTTGTGGTAACAGGAATTTAATCTACAGTGTAAAATAACACATGCAACTCACTTTTCTCTCTCATCTTTCCCTTGTTAGACAAATTGTATGTTATCTCAAGTCAGAATCATACAGCAAGTTTGCCCTCTTGTGACTTTCAGCTCTCACTGCAGCCATATTCAGCTGGAATTGAGTATTTTAAGACCATAAGATATAGGAGCGGAAGTAAGGCCATTCAGCCCACTGAGTCCACTCCACCATTCAATCATGGCTGATGGGCATTTCAACGCCACTTACCTGCATTCTCCCGTATCCCTTAATTCCTTGAGAGATTAAGAATTTATCAATTTCTGCCTTGAAGACATTGAACGTCCCGGCCTCCACTACGCTCCGTGGCAATGAATTCCACAAGCCTACCACTCTCTGGCTGAAGAAACGCCTCCTCACTCCAGTTTTAAATTGATACCTTCTAATTCTAAGGCTGTGCCCATGGGTCCGAGTATTCCCTACCTGACAGGAATAAATTCCCAGTGCGCCCCCTTTTTAAGCCATGCATTATCTTGTAAGATTCTATTAGGTATTCCCTCAATCCTCTAAACTCTAATGAATACAATCCCAAGATCCTCAGCCGTTCATCGTATGTTAGGCCTACCATTCCAGGGATCATCAGTGTGAATCTCCTCTGGACATGCTCCAGTGCCAGTATGTCCTTCCTGAGGTGTGGGGACCAAAACAGGACACAGTATTCTAAATGATGCCTAACCAGAACTTTATAAAGTCTCAGTAGCACATTGCTGCTTTTACATGCCGACCCTCGAGAGAAATGACAACATTACATTTGCTTTCTTAACCATGGACTCAACCTGTACGTTAACCTTTAGAGAATCCTGGACTAGCACTTCCACTTTGTACTTTGGCTTTTGGAATTTTTTCACCGTTCAGAAAATAGTCCATGCCTGTATTTGTTTTTCCAAAGTCCAAGACTTTGCTCACGTTGAATTTCTTGGATCACTCTCCTAAACTGTCTAAATCTTTCTGTATTCTCCCCACCTCCTCAGAACTACCTGCCTGTCTGCCTAACTTCATAGCATCAGCGAACTTTGCCAGAATGCCCCAGTCCCTTCATCCAGATCATTGATGTATAAAGTGAACAGCTGCAGCCCCAACACTGAACCCTGCGGGACACCACCTGTCACTCGCTGCCATTCTGAAAAAGAACCTTTTATCCCAACTCTCTGCCTTCTGCCACACAGCCAATTCTCAATCCATGCCAGTAGCTCACCTCAAACACTATGGGTCCTCACCTTACTCAGCAGCCTCAAAAACCTTTTGGAAGTCTAGGTAGATAACATCCACAGGGTTTCCCTGGTCTAACCTACTTGTTACTTCTTCAAAGATTTCTAACAGGTTTGTCAGGCATGACCTCCCCTTACTAAATCCATGCTGACTTGTTTTAATCTGACCCTGTACTTTTAACAATTTAGAAATCTCCTCCTTAACGATGGACTCTAGAATTTTACCTACAACAGAGGTTAGGCTAATCAGCCTATAATTTTCCATCTTTTGTCTTGATCCTTTCTTGAACAAGGGGGTTACAACAGCAATTTTCCAGTCATCTGGGGCTTTCCCTGACTCCGGTAATTTTCGAAAAATTACAACCAACGCCTCCGCTATTTATTCAGCCACCTCCCTCAGAACTCTAGGATGCAGCCCATCCAGGCGAGGAGATTTATCGATTTTTAGACCTTTTAGCCTGTCTAGCACTTTCTCTTTTGTAATGGCTACCATACTCAACTCTGCACCTTGACTCTCCTTAATTGTTGGGATATTACTCATGTCTTCCACTGTGAAGACTGACACAAGGTATTTATTAAGTGCTTCAGCTATTTCCTTATCGCCCATCACTAGCCTTCCAGCATCAATTTGGAGTGGCCCAATTTCTACTTTTGCCTCTCATTTGTTTCTTATGTATTAAAAGAAACCTTTCCTATCATTTCTAATATTACTGGCTGGCTTATTTTCATTTTTGATCCTCTCCTTATTTCTCTCTTTGTTATTCTCTGTTTTTGTACCCTTCCCAATCTTCTGATTTCCCAGTGCTCTTGGCCACTTTATAGGCTCTTTCTTTTTCTGTGATACATTTCATGACTTTCTTTGTCAGCCCATGATCACCGTGACTTTGTCTTTCTGACATGCCCTATCTTTTTCCTAGTACATCTTGCGCCCGTGGTCCTGACCACTGCTGGGAGGTCTGTACACAACTTCCATTATGGTTTTTTTGCCTTTTTGGTTCCTCAACTCCACCCACACAGACTCCACACCTTCTGACCCTATGTCATTTAGTGTCATAGATTTAATTCCATTCTTAACTAACAAGGCACCTAACTGTCTGCCCACCGAACTGTCTTTTCGGTAAGTTGTAAATCCTCGGATGTTTAACTGCCAGTCCTGAACCCCCTGCAACTATGTCACTGTGATGCCTGCCACATCATAATCATTCACGATGATTTGTGCCGTTAATTCACCTTTGTTACGAATACTACGAGCATTCAGATAAAGCACCTAAATGCTAATTTTCTTATTACTAGAGGTGATGGAAGTCATGAGGATATGTCCTAAGTTACCCTTCCTTTTTCCTTTTAATTTTGAATTAACTGGCTCAATCATGTTGTGATTGAGACAGGTGTGACTTGAATTAGGCCTTCTAGCCTAGAGGCAAGGGTGCTACTAGTTGGCCACAAGAGCCATGTGGGCTGGATTTAAGAGAGGCATCAGGGATCTGACAGGCAGTTGAATTGTCAATCAACTGTATGGTTGTCAGGATGCCATTTTGAAATGCGATGGCCGAAAAGACTAAAAGACAACTAATTAATGGAGGCCTTGTTGGCGGCTGCCACTGCTTTACAATTAAAATATGCAGCTTATCATAAAGGCAGATTGAATGTGGCCATGGGGGACACAGACAAAAGGATCACTCACGTCAGCATTAATTGCTCCCACATTTTGAATACAGATCAACTACAAAAATGCTTAATTGACTCTACCCACCCATTCCTCACCCCACCCCTCATTTTTGATGGTTTCCATTGTCCATAATGGGCTTTGTATGTAAACTTCTAATTGGCTGGTGGTGCTGGTTAATATTTAAAAACAAAAAAAAAGTCACATTGATTTGTTGGTGGGAAAATCTACTGGTTGTGTGTGATAACATTTCCAATTATACAAAAAGGAAAAAAATGAAAAGGAAACCGAGGTAGGCTTTGCAGCAAATCTGACAACAAATTTCTTAGGGCTCATGCGAGCAAAACATTGGAAGTTGCAGCATCTACCAGATGCTTCATAACCAGTTCCTTCAAAGCTTGTTAGCTTTAAAAATGCTTAAAAGGGCATTAATAGGCAACTGAGACATTGCCAACCTCCTCCCCATCCTTATCAGCCTTTTGAAGATTCAAAACTGTCCTGGAAGTGTCAGGACTCGAAGATTGCAATTTTGAATTCCAATCTGCAATGGTCCATTCAGTCGATTAACTTTGGATTTTCACAAAACAGTTTTAATGAAATGTCACCTGCAATGTATCTATGGTTGACTACTTTTAATATTTAAGACAATAGTCCATTACATTAAACAATGTATATTGATCATTTACTTACCATTTCATTTAAGTCAATGGAAACTGCTAAAATATTTTAGAACTAGATGACAAGTAATATCTAGTAACTTAAGTTTGTTCAAGCATACTGCTAATCCAATGTAGTACTTCAGGATTTAGAGGAAAAGTTCAACACATCTAATCCGAATAACAGTTGTGCTATATCTGGCACATCACCAGCCTGAGGATAATGATTTTTGTAATCCTGCCATTAAGTGCACTGCATCTTTAATATGCATTGCTCGACCCAGTTTATTGTAATTAGAGTGTCAATTCAAATAGGTCTTGGTGAAGACTTTATAGCTGACTTTTAGAGGTAAGTAGCTACAGTACATTGTGATTTCAATGCAAGTTTATTCTGCCATAAAAGTTGGTCTAAATCAAAATTTCATCCAGTTATAGAGACTGAAGATTTTCGTAAGTATAGTCAACAAGTGTGATTTTCAAGAGTACATTTATGCGTGTTGATTACATCAAGGGTGAAATAATCAGGAAAAATGGCAAAGTAAACAGACTATTATGGCACATTAGCAGCCAACAGCATCAACATGGCAATTAAAACAAGTAAAGTAAAGGTAGATTAAAACTGCTAGATAGCTGCAGTTCATTCAGATTTAGTCATTCCTTGAGCAATTTCATTAAACTGCGACATCCAAGCTCGTTGCTAAACCAATATTCAACAATTAACTGGCACTGAAAGAGCAAGAAGAATTATTGATTTTTTTTAAACCATTGTTTGAGCTTAAAATGGCAGGAACAAGAATTTGATCGGTTTATTCATTGTTTTCAAAATAAATCAACCAGTGATAGAATGTATACAGTTTACAGAATATCTATAATGAGTGGTCAATTTTCTACCCTTTTGTTTTTTTGTCTAAAATTTTACCATTTTAGCAAAATCATATTTTTTCCTACAAGAGGTTTATAAATTGATGCTCTCAATATGGAGCCAAAAGCTGGTGTAAATAATGGGGTTTGAAATTACATGGAATACAGTCTGTCCTGCTGCTTTTATCTAAAATAATGATGTTGGCCCAATGCTCAGAGATTTACACAAAGACCTGCGCAGCCAGTCCAATGACCAAGTAAATGGGAAGATCAAAATTCTCAAAAAAAAGTGATCAGTTCAACATCTTTAGAAAGAAAAAAGATATTAGCTAACAGTTCTGATACCCCTAAAGCATTAAGTTGTCTTTTCTCTTTACTGATGGCGTGTGACTGTTCCACATTTATAGCATTTTGTGTTTTTACTTCAGATTTCCAACATTTGCAGCTTTTAATCATTTTCACTTTTCCCAGTTTTTACAAAATTAAAAAGCTCTTAATGTTTTGTCCTGGAGTTTGTTTTACTAGGACTTCTTGGTTTAAACCAAAATCATTTCCTATAATTTACTTCTTTAGGAATCATCTACTTCTAGTCAGCTCCAAGTGTACCCTTATTTTCCTTCTATAATTTCAAACCAATGTTCAATAACTTTTTGTTTAATTGATCTAGCACTCTATAGCATGATTTACCACATGTTGTGGCCTCCTGAGGCAGTTGGAAATGCAAGAAATACCCAACTGCTTTGTTTAAATGAAATGACCTCTCTTTACAAACGCTAATTTTGATGGTTTGCAGCAGAGTGCACAGGCGGACATAGCATTTGAATCTACGGATTTATAACCAACTTTAACCATACACTTAATTTGAGTTCTATGCCACAAGTTTGTAACTCACTCACAGGTACCCATTCTACGCACCCTATAAGAATTTATAACTTGACTCAAAACACAAGATAAAATCAAAACTGACCAATAATTTGTGTACAGTATGTTTCCTCGAATTTGGAGAAATACTGGAGACGTACCCCATTCGTCAAGGGCAAGAATGACCATTTATATTTTCTTATTTTTCTTTCCAAATATCATTGTTACCACATGTTAGTTGTTGCACATGTTAGTTGTTGAGCACAACATTCTGTAAATGCCCCAAAACCACAATTTTTGCATAGCTTTTCACATCAAATAGGCTTATGGTCTCCAAGTGAAAATGACAACTAGAAATAAAACTATAGGCAGTCTTAGGTTTAAAACTACACAAACGAGCAAATGATAAATATCCCCCAAATTGTATCAAATCTAAGACAGTCTTGATACTAAAACCACGCAAGGCTGCTTTTTAATTACTCTTCCATTTGCAAAGCCTTTACACAGGAACCCTTCAGTCATTATTAGGAGAGCAAGGCAGGGGTACCTCTTCTCTACATCAATAAAATCTAAACCCAAACTAGTTTCTGATTTGTACAAACATGTTCAGAGAATATGGCCATTCCTGCCAAGATATTTGTTTCTCTATTGCTAACATGCTAGGGCCTTAAGGCACTTAGAAGTCAATCACAGTGCTGCAGTTCCAGATTCAGATGCAAGTTAAACACGATTAGGACAGCAGATCTTCATCCAGAGAAAGGACATCCTTGAACAAGATGGTTTTAAATGATTATCCCACTTATTTCATGTTCACTGTTACTGATTCTGCATTTTCTATTCTAGATTTTTTAAATTAATGGAACTTACATTTCCCAGCTACTGTGGTGAGATTTGAAACCACTCTAGGCCTCTGGATTACTAGCCACTAACGATACTAACACCCCCAAAATAATATATTCTGCAATTGTTAGCATTTTGACAAACCTTTGCATATTCCATCAAGTCAGTGCGGCCCATGAATCGGTTGTAAAATTCAGGTAACCTCCATGGTGAAATTATCTGTAAACAATACAAAAGAAAAGATATAAAAAGAAATCAACAAAAGTTCTGTGTTACTTTTCAAGTTTGTATGAATCAATGTTAAGGATCCTGGAATTATCAAACCATCCTGTAAGGACTTATGCCGTTCCATATAAACTGAATTTTATTTCCTGATTCAGTTTGCCTCTAATATCAAACTTTGTAAGAATTAGTGAGGCAATAGAATTATTCAGCCCTAGAAGCTTTAGGAAAAGAAATACAATCGTTTTGCAAAAGCAGCTATCTTTAAAGCACATGGGTTCAAATAAATCAATAGCGATTAGTGTCCGATGCATTTTAGAAAACCAGACGCTGACTTTTACTACCAAGAAAGAAGCACAGAGTTGGGATGTTTCCCAGCTCCACAAGCCTGACCTGGGAAAAAGTGCTCTGGAAGGCTGGATATTTGCTCTGGCATAGCAGGATTCCTTGTGATAAAGGACAGGCAAACCTGGAATAGAATGAGGCTACTGGCCTGCCTCCCTGCACCAGCACAATACGTCAGTTTGGTTTAAAAAAAATCCCAACAATATTCTTCCAACCCTTGCACCCCTTCACACTCAATGTGCCATTTATTCCATGCCCATGCAACCGATACAGTCCATATCTATGTCCCTCAACTAACCGCATGATCCTTCATATTTTCTATAAATCCTCCAAGGTCCCTTATATTTCCTATGCCAACTTACAAGGTTGTATCTATCAGCCTGGCTCTTTATAAACCCTATGCTAACCTGAGCCCCTGTATCAATGTGGATTTCACCAGTTTCCTCATTTCCCCCGACCCCCACCTTATCCCAGTACCAACTTTCCAGCTCAGCACCGCCCTCATGACCTGTCCTACCTCTCCATCTTCTTTCCCAACTATCTGCTCCACCCTCTTCTCCGACCTATCACCATTGCCCCTTCCTCCATCTACCCATCACACTCTCAGCTACCTTCCCCCAGCCCTACCCCCCTCCCATTTATCTCTCTACCCCCTTGGCTCACAAGCCTCATTCCTGATGAAGGGCTTATGCCCAAAACATAGATTCTCCTGCTCCTCAGATGCTGCCTGACATGGTGTGCTTTTCCAGCACCACACTCTCGACTCTGATATCCAGAATCTGCGGGGGTGGGAATAACGCAGGGGGAAAATGGGTCCCAGAGCAGAACAGGAGGTAAATGAATCAGACAGCAGCGCAGGGGGAACCAAATCCTGGAGCAGCGTGCGCATGGGGGGTTGGGAGGAATCTGTTCCTGCGTTGCGTGTGGGGGGAATCAGAGTCCCGGTGCAGCGTGGTAGGGGAACCAGTCCTGGTGCAGCATGGGAGGGGAACCAATCCTGGTGCAGTGCAGGGATAGGGGGAGAACCAGTCCCGGTGCAGCATGTGAGGGAACCAATCCTGGGGCAGTGCGGGTGGACCCAGTCCCAGTGCAGCATGTGAGGGGAAGCGAGTCCTCAAGCAGCTGATGGAAAGCGCGACCTGATTGATTAATTTATATATTTATTGTCACACGTACCAAAGTACAGCGGAAAGGTTTGGTTATGGACAGTAAAGGCAGATCATCGTGAGCAAGGATGTCCTGATCAGAGGTTGTAAAAAGACTTAGAGGTATACAAGTCACACTGCATAGGGGACACGTAGGAGAGATCAATGTTTGCAAGATCAGCAGTATTTGAGGCTAGAGAGTCCATTCATCAGTCTAACAACAGCTGTGAAAAAGCTGTTTCTGAACCTACTGGTGAGTGTGTTCAGGCTACTTTATCTTCTGCCCAACAGAAGAGGTTGTAGGTGATGTTCATTTGGAATTTGGCAACACAGTTGTGGGTGGACAGGGAGTATACTAGGGGGGTCCAGTGCTGAGGGTCATCACAGAGGATGCGCAGTTACCTATCTTCACTGATTGCAGTCTCTAGGTCAGGAAGCTGAGGATCCAGTAGCAGAGGGCAGAACCAAGACCAAAGTCACAGAGTTTTCAGATCAGTCTGCAAGGGAGAATGGTGTTGAAGACCAAGCTGTAGTCTGACATAGATGTCCTTGTTGTCCAGATGCTCCAGGGATGAGTGCAGGGCCAGGCATCCACTGTGGACCTGTTATGTCAATAGGCAAATTGTAAGGGATTGAGGCAGGTTGGGAGACAGGGGTTAATGTGGACTATGACCAGCCTCTCGAAGCACTTCACGATTATTAAGGTCAGAGCCACAGGAGTGTTGCGTGTGCTTTCTTAGGTTCCAGGATGATGGCAGTCTTCTTGAAGAATTTGGAAACTTTGGCTTGTAGGAGGGAGAGGTTGAAGATGTCGGTGAATACCTCCAGCAGTTGGTATGCACAGGGTCTGAGTGTTTGGCTGGGGACACCATTCAGACCCATTACTTTCCCAAGAAGACCGATCTGACGTCTGCAGCAGTGACCGAGGGAACAGGTTTGTCCACGGCTATCAGGGCAGGCATCATAGCGCCGCTGGCATTCTGCTCAAAACAAGCATAGAAAACATTGAGGATATCAGAGAGGGTTATTTCTTTGTTCACTATCTTGTCCTGCTTCATTTTGTATTCGATTATGTTGTTTACGCCTTGCCAGAGGTGGCAGGAATCGGTTTGGTAGGTTGGGCCTCTAACTCAGTCCAGTATTGCCTCTTTGCATCCCTGGTGGCTGTGTGGAGGTCATATCTGGATATCCTATATGGGGTCTGGATCATCTGACTTGAATGCTGCACATCTCATCTTCAGTAATGACGAGATTTCCTGGTTCATCTAAGGTTTATGGTTGGGGAACACTTGCATTAACTTCTTTGGTACACAGTCCTCCACACATTTGCTAATGAGGTCCATGACAGTGGTGACCTACTCATCCAGATTTTCCACTGAGTACCTGAACATAGTCCAGTCCACCAATTCCAAGCAGTCCTGGTGATGGTATGCTACAGCCTCAGACCAGCATTGTCTTTCCTTTTGTGAAGGGTCCTCCCATTTTGAACGGGAGGAGGAACACAGCGCTGTTATCAGATTTTCAGAAGTGTGGGCAGGGGATGGAGCTGTAGGCATCTTTGATGGTTGTATAGCATGGTCCAGAATGTGAGATCCTCTTGTGGGGCAGGAGATGTGTTGGTGGTACTTTGGCAGCACCCTCGAGGTTGGCTTGGTTGAAGTCATCGGCCATAATGAATAAGGCCTCTGGAAATTTCATCTGTAGAGAGTTGTGACGGTGTAAATCACATCCAAGGCATTCTTCACATCCCTATGGGGTGGTATGTAGACTGCTGACAGGATGGCAGAGGTGAACTCTCACAGGAGGTGGTACAGACAGCATTTTACTGTAAAGTATTCTAGGTCCAGGAAGCAATGGCTTGAGAGGGTTGCTTTGTCCAATGACCAGGAAGTGTTGATACCCTACCGCCCTTTGCCTTAACAGAGGACGGCATGTAGTCCATGTGATGTACAGAGAACCTGCCAGCTTCTAGGGTGCAATTGGAAATAGCTCAGGTGAAGTCTCCCTAAAAAAGAGCATACACATTTTCTCAATTCCTTATGGTAGCTAAGTCTAGATCAGAGTTCATCCATTTTGTTTTCGATAGCCTGGCCATTTGTTTGGAGTACGCTGGGGAGAGGTTCTTGAAACCATGCTGTTTCAAACTCATCTTCAGGCCAGCAATATTTTCCCTGTTTCCTTGTAGGCTCCCTGCATCTGGCTGGTCCTGGGAGTTGGTGGTGCAAGTCTGAAGCTAGGTGAGTCAGGTCCTGTCAGGCTGGGCCTCCCCCAGGGCAGAATGCCTCAAGGTTGTAGGTTGGGCCTGGGCTGGGTTGGGCTCGTCTCCTCACGGACGGGTGGAATTTTCGTTACTGGGCCATCCCGGAGCGAGTCTTCTTTTCCTGCAGGTCAGTGACTTGGATCTGGTCGGGTAGGGCCCTCCATGGGGTCTGATAGTCAGGGGATAGGGACTGGGCCCAGGCTGGGTTGAGTAGCTGCTGGAGCTGATTCAATTCTGGATCGTTGCAGGGTCACGGGTAGGGTCGGTGTCCTCTTCGATCCTGTGGGAAGCCGATAGGTCTGTCCTGGGTCAGAGAGTCTAGCGTCACCAATACTTAGGCCTGAATGACCATAGGATCTTCAAACCTGTAAGTAGAGTCCTGGAGAAGCGCGAGGGGAAGAGAGTCCCGGAGCAGCGCAACCTACCTTGGTACAGCTAAGCACCGGTGCAGAGCAGAGTGCGACAGCTGTTGGACTGGGCCTTGGCGCGGGCGATGAGACCATGTGCTGAGTTGCTGCTGTTTAAAATTCTTTACTGGATTGTAATGTCAATCCTTTAACTATGTTATAACTATCTTATTTCTAACTTATGTTTTAGATACTGTAAGTAATGCTACTACTTTTCCTTTTATTCCTCATTTGTATCCAAGATTTGTACCGAGGTATTTGTTCCTAAGATGGTGCCATTAGAGGCAACCATTGTAAACACTTTTCACTGTACTCCTGTACGGGAAGTGACGATAAAGGATATTCTACTAAATTCTTGTTAAATTGAAAAGTAGATTCTTTAAATGGATGTAAAATAAAACTTTTATATAAAAGTTTGTGTCAATTACACAATAAAGTTTTACTCAGCCTTTCATTCTTCAGCATTTTAAAAACGATGCATCAGTTTATGGCTACCTTATATATAACTTTTCAACAAAGCTGGGTATCCTGCAAAAATTGTTTTTGGTCTGTCGCCTTGGTTTCTCAATATGAAGAAACACAGCAGGTCTCAAACTTTGTCACTTGAATTGAGAAAATAAACTAATGCAAAGGAATCAGGTCAACCAGTCGGACAAAGTGTTTCTTTTTTTGTCTGTTCATTTACATGGTTCAGGACTGGCGGCATTGATAAATAAACTGCACATTAATTTTGTGGTTCAAAGTGGGATAATCCATCCTTTTCTAAAAACTAAATCCAATAAAACAAAAGGAGGATTATTCAGGCTGCAAGCAAAGAACATCACACAGCCTACTTTAGGCAACTGCAGGAATCTACCATGTCAGTAGTTCTCAAACATTTGCGTGCCAGGCTCTATTGTCTTAAATGTTATTGGGCAAGATTAATTAAAAATGTTTCAGCTTCTCATTATATGCAAAGCGAAACCAAGCAGGGTCATAATCTTCACTTTCCATCATCAGAGAGTCATTTTCTCTTTCCCTCCTCCAATATACAGAAATGACATTTTAAAAACCCAACTCACTTATCTATACCCTTTGAATATGACTTAATATAAGGATCATTTAATCGAGATAAATAAGTTACAATTTATTCATTTTACATGAAACAGTAATAAACAAGGAGAAAGTGAGGACTGCAGATTCTGGAGATCAGAGCTTAAAAATGTGTTGCTGAAAAAGCACAGCAGGTCAGGCAGCATCAAAGAAACAGGAGAATCGACATTTCGGGCATAAGCCTTACTTCAGGAATGAGAAGGGTGTGCCAAGCAGACTAAGATAAAAGGTAGTCAGGAGGGACTTGGGGGAGGGGTGTTGGGAATACGATAGGTGGAAGGAGGTTAAGGTAAGGTGATAGACCGGAGAGGGGGTGAGGGCAGAGAAGTCGGGAAGAAGATTGCAGGTCAAGAAGGCGGTGCTGAGTCTGAGAATTGGGACTGAGAAAAGGTGGGGAGGGGGGGGGGGGGGGGGGGAGGAAGGGGAAATGAGAATATCCATCAGAAATTCACCTGCACCTCCACACACATCATTTACTGCATCCGCTGCACCCGATGTGGCCTCCTATACATTGGGGAGACAGGCCGCCTACTTGGGGAACGTTTCAGGGAACACCTCTGGGACACCCACACAACCAACCCAACCACCCCATGGCTGAACACTTTAATTCCCCCTCCTACTCTGCAGAGGACATACAGGTCCTTGGCCTCCTCCATCGCCAGACCATGGCAACATGACGCCTGGAGGAAGAGCGCCTCATCTTCCGCCTAGGAACCCTCCAACCACAAGGGATGAATGCAGATTTCTCCAGCTTTCTCATTTCCCCTCCCCCACCTTTTCTCAGTCCTAACCCTCAGACTCAGCACCACCTTCTTGACCTGCAATCTTCTTCCCGATCTCTCCGTCCCCACCCCCTCTCCGGCCTATCACCCTCACCTTAACCTCCTTCCACCTATCGTATTCCCAACGCCTCTCCCCCAAGTCCCTCCTCCCTACCTTTTATCTTAGCCTGCTTGGCACAGCCTCCTCATTCCTGAAGAAGGGCTTATGCCCGAAACGTCGATTCTCCTGTTCCTTTGATGCTGCCTGACCTGCTGCGCTTTTCCAGCAACACATTTTTAAACAGTAATAAACAAGACTAGATTTTTAAAGCAAACAAAATAAGCTATAAAATTCACAGCAAGATAGTCAGCATCTGAAAGAAAAAAATTAATATTTTAGCTGCCAATTCTAATAAAGGTTCCAAATCAACTCCTTACTGTGCATTAGCAACATTTTCATCACTGTTAGTATTTATAATTCAAAGTTATCCAAGGAACATTAAATTAAGGTACAACACATTTGATACGAGAAATATATATAAACAGCATGGAACAAATATCTTACCTTGACTTCAGGATACAGAGCATAGCAAGTCAACTCAAACCGAATCTGATCATTTCCCTGAAAGACAAAGGAATAAATGCTAAAGTTTAAAAAGAAGTGCACACACCAATATTCAGTATATTTTCAAAACTTGCAAGCAGCTTCTTATTTCTTGCAAACTGAGGAATACAATTGCTTACTCCTAACTAAAAAATTTAGGTATGAAACTACATTTGAGATTTTAGGAGATTAACAACGGCTTCATGAGGCATTCCATTTTTATTGTTTTAAGCAGAGGTTAACCAGTATGGTTCCATAATGTGGAGGTGCCGGTGTTGTACTGGGGTGGGCAAGTCAAAAATCATATGACACCAGATTATGTCCAACAGGTTTATTTGAAACCGCAAGCTTAGAGTCCTGATTCTTCTTCAGATAGCTCATGAGAGAAAATACATTGGACACAGAATTTATAAGTAAAAGGGAGAATGTGTAAACTCAACACAGGCAAGTCGCCTGGAGGGTGAAATCAAACCTGGGTCTTGGCACGTGAGTCAGCAATGCTAACCACTGAGCCGCCATGCTGTCAGAATCATCGAATCCCTACAGTGTGGAAGCAGGCCATTTGGCCCATCAAATCTACACCAGCCCTCTGAAGTCCATCCCAACCCCTATTCTATCTCTGTAACCCTGCACTTTCCGTGGCTAATCCACCTAACCTGGAAACTATGAGCAATTTAGCATGGCCAACCACCTCATGTGCATATCATAGCAGTGCGGGAGGAAACTAGAGGAAACCCATGCAGAAACAGTGAAAATGTGCAAACTCCATACAGACAAGCACCCAAGTCTGGAATTGAACCTGGTGCCTGGTGCTGTGAGACAGCAGTGCTAACCACTGAGTCACCGTGCTCCCCCAAAACTCAAACACTTTTTAATGCCCCACTATACACACAGGCAAGTCCTTTTAAGTCAGAGGCAAGACTGCTACAAACTATTCCACTGGTGGAATTTGCTCTTAGTTATTGAATAGAATATAATCATGTAATTAAAAGCCTTCCCACCTCCAAGCTCACACCCAATGACAGCAGAATACTCCATCTAGTGTGACCTCTCTATGCTCTACACTACATAAAACCAAAGATCCCACATCTTTTTTAACTATGTTTTCAATCTATTTTGCCACTTTCAGCAATTTGTGAACATAGATCTGTGAATTTTTTGCTCCTGCACACCTTTTAGCATTATACCTATGAGTTATTTAATCACAGGATAAGTAATACAAGTATCCACAAATGCCAAGCATAACAACAAAAGTCACAGCTTGATTGCTCAGTGAACTTTAATTTGCACTGTGGTGAATTTGGAGACTGGCAGCAAGTTTAATCATTCTCTTGCACTCTCCATCTTAGTCTCCAAAATTAATTCACCCAAATTTATACCCAGCCTATCTCTCTTCGCCTACCTACACCCATTCTCTCAACTTTAAAAAATACTATACTCACTTCTCACACCGCTTTCCTACAATCCCACTACATCTATCAACTCTCCTAGAAAAAAAAACAACCCCAGGTTATTTATGATCAAAGCTTAATACTTCCAAAATTCATCATTTTAAAGCCCTCGCTCATCATGACAATTCCTCAGCTGCTAACTTGCAATATATTCCCTCAGCTTTACTTTTGATTCTCTTGTTCCCTCACAAAATGATCAGTTCCTTGCTCTTATTGCTTCTCTACTATATAAATGCACAGTCTCCAAATTCATTTTTACAAGTCTGGAGACACATATGTGTGTTGTTAGTGTATAACTAACTTAGTAATTACTAGAATTAGCTTTACCCTATCAAACAATGCCATGCTTAAGTTTCCGCAACTTAGAAGAGCCACCATTTCAGGATCTTACTGAACAGTAGAGTTGCCACCAAGCAGCTTCTTATTTGTAGAATCAGTTCTCAAGTCCTATTTTCTTAGTGCTCCGGTTTCAAATTTAACACATTCAAGAAACTTTCATATTTGCTCATTTACAAGATGGAGAGCATCAATGTGATTGTTTTCGCTATCCTTCCCGTGCCTCACTACTCTTAATTTAAGCCTCTCCAATTCACCAGTTCCATACTCCCTTTCTCTGCCGTTCCTCCTCAATCTCCTATTTGTTTCAAGCTTATCTGATCAACAAAACTTATCAATAAACTCCCCTTTTTCTGGTTCCCATGGTAACTGACTGTCAGTCGTTCTCAATTGCCAGACAAATGATAAATTATGGGCTGCCAGGAATGAAAACAAAAAACTTGGAAACTACAGGGCTGTCATAAAAGTAGCACTAATTCACAAATGCCCTTGCCTGGCTAGCCTTGTAGTGACATTTTACCGCTCTCAGTGCAGTATGGATTAGCAATAAATACTGTCCAGAATTTCCAAAATTCAAACAGCACAAAAGGAAGCTTTACGTAAAGGTTAAGTTTATATAGAAAACAAATATAATTGAAGCTGCAGCAATGCAAGAAGCAGGTTACCTTTCAGCCCTTCACCATTGCTACTTTGAACTCAAATGAACAGCTCACAAGTGACTCTCTAATATTTTGCATTTCTTTTTCCTTTCCAGTAAATGAGCAAGAATGAAAGCAGCCAGTTTCTGTCCAGTACTGTTTATATTAGAATGGTCAAACCAACTTCAATCAGGCCATTTTCAAAGTGACATGCACATGCGTACTGTGTGTCCAGGTCTTGAAATTACTAGATTATAAAATGGTTATAAATTGAAATGACTCACTCCATTACTTCAACAGAAATTGTCACCTGCTTATTTTAAACAATTAAATATTTCACAGATATAGTGTGCAGGGAATTTTTCAAATGAGTCTGAGATCCATGCACCAGCTTCCCATAGTGTAATTTTAGGAGCTATGTATTCAGCAGATGGAAGAAATAAGCCTCACCTGCTGCACAGCACATGATGATTAGGTTGCATCATCTGTTCAATAGTTTATTTGTAACATATTCATTAATGCTGAATGGTTGATAATACTGGCAGCATCAGACTTGATTCATTGTACTTTTGTATTTAATCTGTAGCCAACTTGTTCAGCATTGTACATATGTGCTTTTAGTAGAATCATAAGTGTACAGAGGCAATTTGTTTTTTTTTCCTCTGCAATGTACCAAAACATGCCCATCTGCTCCCCCACAATGTACCAACACTACAGATAGAGAAACTTCTCTACAGCAAAACCAGTCACAGCAGCCTCAGGATAGCTTACAGAGGGCAGACATACCTGTTAGTACTGGGCTTAGTGAGTGAGGATCAAATAAATTTAATGTAATTACTCATTTAAGGAACAAAAACCTGCTGAAATTACACATTGGGACGACACATCAAACAGGCATATTTTGTTGGATCTTTTCTCAGCAAGAAAACATGCCATACAGTCAAACCTCAAGGATATCTGGAGAAAAATTCACCTTTCAAATACACGTTCAAAGTTAGTGTTAAATAGGCAGTGAGCAAAAAACACAGGAGTGGGCAGTATTTTTCTTTTTCCCTTGATTAGGTACAATAACTGAACTGCATGGAGAAACAACGTCCAAAACTATGTATTAACAGCAATAATTAGCTTCATATATGCCCTGATACTTAAAGCACTTCGGGTGAGATTTCAGTCCGTTTATTTGTTTTGAATTTATTAACTTGAACTTTCATTTGCTTGCATTGATTCATTTGCATAGTTTAAAACAGAAGTGTCAATTTTGGCTCAAATCTGTTCTGATGTGGTTTAGACTGATACAAGTGGTGTCAGCTCTTGCCACATAGATTCCACATAATCCAATGCAACTCAGAAGAAAACTTGCCAGGATTCACTATGGCTCACACCCTGAAAGGCCAGCAAGTTTACCTCCATTTTAAATTTGAATAACTTATACTTTGGGAACTGTCATAAGCTTTGCTCAACTCCAGTTCATCAGTCTCTAATGTCAATGTGTAATAAATACTAAACTACCTTTCTAGGCCTTGTCCTCACTGGCATAAGCACCTACATAAACAAGACCATTGCCACAATATTATAGCATTACCACAGTAACATGAACTATTAAACCCTTAGTTGGGATCAAGAACTCAAACTATGTACAGGGAGGTATCTAGTAAAGAGCACAAGATGGGTCAGTCCGAGAGGAATGGGAACAAAAGGACAATGTCACTACCCTCAATCAACACAAAGAGTTTCAGATCATTAAGTTATATACTGTTCATGACAACATATAATTCAGCGATAGGTTAATCTGCACTGCTGCAGCATTCCTTTAAACTCCAGAGACTGAATTTCCCATTTTCAGGCAAAGTGTTGCTCAGACCAATTTTTCACGTGCAATCTTTGGCTCATCATCCCATTGATTATGCATCTTGACTCTAAGGTACCTGTTCTCACAGAATCACACAGAGGAGGCAGAAATGCTCACTACTTCCAGGTTATTCCAGTGCTCATGCTGCTGACATCATACTTAAAATATAGTTGCACACTGTTTCAGCTTTCTACTACCATGCTCACCCAACATGACTAAAGATATGGCCCAGAAAGGCAGGCTAGTCAGTTCAGCTGAAGGCGCTGATGGATGAGGTGGTGGAGCGGAGAAGTGCTCCTGTTGACTAGCAAAGGAAGCCATGCCACCTGATTCAGCTGGCCTGAACCAAGATAGTGGCTTAATATATACACCCATACACACACACACACTACACATCTCAATATTTCAAGAATTATGCCCATTCAATGGTTCTCAACAATCCAATCCTCCCAAATTACAAAACATTTCTGTCATCTGTGCTCCTATTCACTCACTCGTGACACCTCATCATTTCTCCTGCTCATACTAACGGTTCTTTTATCTACTTCCACCACACTCAATTCTTTCTTTTAGCTCATTGCAAGAAAGAAAAGACAACTCCGAACCAGACCAGAGGTGCCATAAGGCCCCTCGTGACACAAGGAGAAACTCTTCAATGCAGCCAGAGAAGACTGCAACCATTCACACGGGGACAGGGAGGCCTCCGTGGGCAACCAACCCAGGAAGCTTCATTGTATTATGCTACTCGGCTATCGCATTCCTACCACAGCTGACCCATTCTTATCCTGAAGCTTTTACCCCTCTGAAACAACTAACTGTCTCTCTTTTCATGTGCAGGCACTAGTTGCATCCAGTAAATCTCCACTAAAAGTGACCAGTACCAAAGACATTCAGCTCCACCTGGGCCACAGAGGAATATGCACCAAAAAAGCCTTCACCTGGATCTTTCACAAGCTCAGAGACTTTCACTTGGTGGGTTCTTTATCTAGATTAGACTAGGGAGCATAATCTAGTCAGCACATCACTGACAGATATCAGCTGGTTGAGGAAGAAATACCCAGGTCTCTGACATTGTCAGAACTGCAGGAGACCTGGCAGAAGACAATCCCGTGGGCTTGGCCATTCAGGACTTTGTCAAAATGCAAAGACAAACACAGAGGCAGCAAGCGGGTTTGTGAGGGGGAACTGGCAAACTTCATCAAAAGATGGAAGAGTCCACGAGCATTTTCTATATTATGCTAGCTTCAGCATGTGCATGCCTGGCTGTCTCTAAGGATGGTTCTCAGAGTCTGCCAGATTTGGTCCAAAAGCAGTTGATGGTGTAGTGGCTTGCCAATGCTGACTTGCATGGACAATGGTTGGAGGAGGATGGTGGGGAATTGTGAAGAAAACAGAGTTGGATGATGCACACAAGAACAAGCTGCTGCTGCCAGGGAATCATTCTGACTTTCAAGCTGGGAACTGGATTTTCAGGGAAGGAGCAGAGGATTGGAAGTGGAACATAAATAAAGGGAGTCAGGCTAATAATGAGAATACATGGAAACAAGGTAGTCATTGCTTAAAAATCAGATACTGAGCTTATTATTTAAAGCTTAAAGGGAACATCAGAAAATCGTTTTCATAACATCTGTATTTGCACTTTCGTCATATTCTCCCAACTATCTCCGCATTGCCCGTGTTGCTCAAGGGTATGAAAAATTCTGCCCAAGGTGTTTCAAATGAGTGGCAGATGGTGGTGGTGGTGGTGGCGGGGTAGTTCGTAACTTATCTGTTGTGGCAAAGAACAGAATTACTTCACTTTAAATATATATGTTCACTGGGCTGATCCTGGTTAAGGAGGGACTGTCTTATGAGGAGAGGTTGTGTAGCTTGAGGCTACACCCATTGGAATTTAGAAGAATGACAGACAACCTTATTGTAACATAATCAATTCTTAGGGGTTTTGACAGGTCAGATGCAGAAAGGTTGTTTCTTTTGATCGGAGAGTCCAGGACCAGATGGCATGATCTGACAGGAAGGGATCACCTATTTAAAGACAGATGAGGAGGAAGTTCTTCTCTTGAAGGATAGTGAATCTGTGCCGCAGAAGACTATCAAGTCTGGGTCATGACATACATTCAAGGCTGAGATAGGCAGATTTTTAATCAGTAGGTGTGGTGTAAAATTATGTCCCAATACATGTGTGAATCATAATGTAACACATGTATTGGGCCAAGCAGTGGAATGTGGTGAAACGGTTAAAAATTATGTCCCAATACATGTGTGAATCTAACCGGAATGGAGGTGTTGCTTAGTCCCGTGTGAATCTTATTACACACCTCCCCGTGTGAATCTTCTTATCTGTATGTAACCAGAATGGAATGTGTTTTTTAGCCTTGCTCTGCTGTTCACATGAATGTTTATATCTGGAAAAGAGTATATCAGCTGGAAAAGTCTCCAGTTCGGTGAGTCTGCTCCGGGGTTACGTTTAACCGCCGAGCGTGGGTTGTTGGCAACCGCTCTACGAGAACTGACGGCTCCCAGTTCCGGTAACATGTAGAGTGAGTATAAGCCAGACCCGTTGTGGCGACGCTGCGGGGAATAAAATGCCCATATTCTAGCAGACTCGCCTCTTGGTCGTTTGTTCTGTGTCAGACTACTCTCCTACGAACTTGACCTTGAGAATTTTTTTTAAAACAGTAGGGGAAATCAAAAATGATAAGGAAAAGACAGGAGAGTGGAGTTGATGATTAGCAGATTAACTATGATCTCATGGAATGGTGGAGCAGATTAATGGGTTGACTGGCCTATGTCTGTTGCTTTATTTTATGGTCTGAAGGTAACTGGTGGGCTCCTCTGAATTCTGCCTTAACTACCTGTCTGAAATGAATGGAATGCATTGGCTGGTGAGGAATAGATGTGGAAATTTGACACCAAAAGCTCAACAAGAATTAGGTTACTGGGAGGGTTTGGAACTTGGCAACAGAGGCCTGAATTATCCTTAGAGGACTCAGGGGAGCAGATCTTAAATATCATCGGTTAGTCTGCTTGTAGCTGTCTGCAGCTGGTGATAAAACTGCTGAATTTATAATAGCTAGATTTTAATCCTAAAGCCACAGTTGAAATATTAGTCAAGGGGCCCAATGTTATTAATGGATCCAATACATATACTAAAGAATTGTCACACCAGCTTCCTGCAGGTGCTTTTGTTGACAACTTAAAGGAGAAGGCTAAAATCAGGATCAGTGAGAAGCAAGAAGGAAACTGTGGAAGGGCGCCTCATGAATGAATTTTAACTGCCCCACTCCATCCTAATGTTTTAGTTTGCCGGTACAATTTTAATCTGATTATCATTCTTTGGCTGTTGAGAATATTGTGTTGTTCTGAGGATGCAATTGGATGCTGCTCAATTAGCACTTGCATTGCAGAATACTCTGGATACATAGTGCCACCAAGTGGAATGACACAAAACAGGCACACTCTTTAGCACAATACTACTCAACAGGAAAGCAGTACTGTGCACTCTGAGCTAATCTATCGGCCAAATCCAACAGACAGTGAGAAAAACAATTAAAAATTCAACTTTTCATATACAATAGTTTGAAAGTTTTGAATACAGGGTAATACATTTAATAAACCTTGTTTAGCTTTGTGAGGGACAGAAGTAAGTATCAATATGCATGAGTGAGTAGTCTCATTTTTTTCGGTCCTTGGATCTCAACTTTTGGTTGGGGAAAGGTCTTTGAATTTTCAGTACACCAATGTTCATATTCTCCAATAATATGTTTTGCCATTTTAAATAAGCTAACCCAGGGAGTTTATCATCAATACCTGATGAATGATTGATCATTCGACCATCATCATTAACTTGACATAGTAAAGCCCAAAAGCAAAGCAGACATGGGGATAGGTGAGTTTTGCAAGCTAGTTGTAGGCAAGCTTGTTAAGAGGCCAACCTCATTTCTCTGGGACTTCATTCCAGTTATTTAAGAAGTTTTTGGATCCTCTATATTCAGGTACCACCCACCATTTTTAAAGGTCTCTTGACTTAGCAAAAGTCTGACCCTCAGCTCCGAAAGTTTGACTATCCATTCAACTGACATGTCATGAAGGATACAAAAAACCACACTAACTTTAAAATGGAGATGAAAACAGTAAAAGATTTGAAGTCCTAATTTATTGCAGCTTTACTTTTTAACTGAGTAAAACTACAATTTAGCCAAGAGAAACACTTTCTGTTGAAGACTGAGAAAGCAGTTTAAAAAAAAGTATTTGGAATCCTGGAATTTATAAATAGACTATAAAGATATAAAAGCAAGGAAATTATGATAAAACTACATAAAACACTAGTTCAGAATCAACTGGAGTATTCTGTAAATTCTGAGAACCACATATTAAAAGAGGGTCTGAGAGCATTAGAAAGAGTGCAGAAATGATTCATAACCATGATTCAGAGACAAGGAACTTCAATTTTGCAGAAAAAATAGACAAATTAGGATTGTTTTCCTCAGAGAAGAAAAGGTTGAGGAGATTTTAGATTAGATTAGAATTTTTTTTTTTTTTTAAGATTAGATTCCCTAGAGTGTGGAAACAGGCCCTTCGGCCCAACCAATCCATACCGACCCTCTGAAGAGTAACCCACCCAGACCCATTTCCCTCTGACTAATGCACCTAACACTATGGGCAATTTAGCAGGGCCAATTCACCTGATCTGCACATCTTTTGGACTGTGGGAGGATACTGGAGCACCCGGAGGAAACCCACTCAGACATTTGATTCCAAACCATGAAGAATCTGGCTAGAGAAAACAGCAAAAATTATTCCCATTGATGGGAAGGATTTAGGTGATCAAAACAAGAAGCAAAAACCACTTTTTAATTGATAGAATAACAGGTGGAGACACTCAAATGCTACGAGCATGTTTACCCTTTAATTCCAAAATGTGTTGTTTTTTAAAGTGCACTGCTGCAAAGACAAAATGACTGCAGATATAAATTCAGTGTTTCAAAGGCAAATATTCTTTATAGTAATGATGGAATGCGATTTCTAAAGATGTCAAAGAAACCTCAAACAGAGAGTGAAAGAACGACTTGAGATAATTAAGGGGTGACTGTTCCAACTCATCTTTCAGACATTTTGTGCTTTTAAAAGAGAGCTTCAATACTAGTTATTGTGCCATGGAAGTCACAGTTAGAGAATGGCCAGGAAGCGTAAGCACCCCTGCACTGCAGGTAAAGAAAAGATCTTCAAAGTTTGTGAGAAGATTTGTAGCTCGGGTGCTCGTAGTTGTGGTTCTGTTCGTCGAGCTGGGAATTTGTGTTGCAGACGTTTCGTCCCCTATCTAGGTGACATCCTCAGTGCTTGGGAGCCTCCTGTGAAGCGCTTCTGTGATCTTTCCTCCGGCTTTTGTAGTGATTTGAATCTGCTGCTTCCGGTTGTCAGTTCCAGCTGTCCGTTGCAGTGGTTGGTATATTGGGTCCAGGTCGATGTGCTTATTGATTGAATCAGTGGATGAGTGCCATGCCTCTAGGAATTCCCTGGCTGTTCTCTGTTTGGCTTGTCCTATAATAGTAGTGTTGGCCCAGTTGAACTCATGTTGCTTGTCATCTGCGTGTGTGGCTACTAAGGATAGCTGGTCGTGTCGTTTCGTGGCTAGTTGTGTTCATGGATGCGGATCGTTAGCTGTCTTCCTGTTTGTCCTATGTAGTGTTTTGTGCAGTCCTTGCATGGGATTTTGTACACTACATTGGTTTTGCTCATGCTGGGTATCGGGTCCTTTGTTCTGGTGAGTTGGTGACTTCACAGATACAGACAAGAAATTGCGCACCAAAAATTGTTAATTTCAAAAACCACCAATCAGGAATGGGCCTGGACCATAGAACAGGCCATCACCACAGGACAGAACAGGACCACACACTGCAAAAAAAATGGCACTAAAAGAAAAAATGGCCAAACTAACACACAACAGAGAGGACACCACAACACACACCTGGGTTAGAAACCTCTCCCACAGACAGCTCACAGACATGGAAAGAACAATACTGGCCAAGGGACTCAATTACAACCACAAGGACGCCAAGACAGCAGACTTCCTAGCAGCACTAGAATGCACACTCCGGAACAATGGACTGACAGGAGAGACACAACAGACAGTGAGACAAAGTATCATTCCTCTGATAACAAGGAAAAGACAAACAGATAATCTCAACACAAAGGAGAGGGAAGCACTAAACTCGCTAAGAAACGATAAGAACATAATCATACTATCAGCAGACAAAGGCAGAATGACGGTCATCCTAGACAAAGCAGAGTACATTCAAAAAGCGCAACAACTACTTGCAGATATCAACACCTACCAAAAGAGGGAGTTTGACCCCACCCCACAGCTCACCAATAGGATAAGCAACACACTGAGGAACCTACAAAAACAAAAATGGACAGATAACCAGGTCGGACCTACAAAGAATGAAACCTGAAAGCAACAACACCCCCAGATTCTATGGACTACCTAAAGTGCACAAACCAGACATCCCACTCAGACCCATAGTATCACTACCAGGGACACCATTACATAAACTGGCTAAAGAACTACAACAGGAACTGAAACACCTAATCAGCGGATCCAGACACTCTATACAATCAACACAGGAATTCTTGGACATCATCAGAAATACACACATAGACAAGGAAGAAACCATGGTCTCATTTGATGTAACAGCACTGTTCACCTCTATCGACAAAACCCTAGCCAAAGAAACAATAGCCAACCTGCTGGACATACAGAACAGACAACAGGACGGTGAACCTATTAACAAAGACGGCATACTCAAACTACTGGATCTGTGCCTCACAACACACTTCACATTCAACAACCAAATATATGAACAAATCAACGGCACACCCATGGGCTCACCCATCTCTGGACTCATAGCAGAAGCGGTAATGCAAAGATTAGAACAAACAAACAAACAAACAAACAGTCTTACCGCAAATTCAATCCAAACTCATATGTGGATGACACCTTTGTAATTAAAAATACAGAAATAGAGAACACACACCAGATCATCAACGCCACACTCACAGGAATCAGATTCACTAGAGCGGAAGAAAAGGACAACCAACTCCCATTCCTAGACGTGATGGTACAGAGAACACCGAACGGAGAATTCACCACAAAGGTATACAGGAAAACCACACACACACAGACCAAGTCCGGAACTACGAAAGCAACCACCCCAACATACACAAAAGAAGTTGCATCAAGACACTGCTCAAAAGGGCCACAACACACTGCAGTACACCAGAACTGCAAAAAGAGGAAGAAGAACACCTCTACAATGTATTCGCCAAAAACGGATACCCGCGCAATTTCATCAACAGATGCCTAAGGGAAAGGCAACGGAACGAGGACATGCTGCAACCCAAAGGACTAGCCTCACTACCATACGTCAAGAGCATTTCTGAACTGACAGCCAGACTACTGCGACCACTAGGACTCATAACAGCACACAAACCAACAGCCACTCTCAGACAACAACTCACCAGAACGAAGGACCCGATACCCAGCATGAGTAAAACCAATGTAGTGTACAAAATCCCATGCAAGGACTGCACAAAACACTACATTGGAAAAACAGGAAGACAGCTAATGATCTGCATCCATGAACACCAACTAGCCACGAAACGACACGACCAGCTATCCTTAGTAGCCACACACGCAGATGACAAGCAACATGAATTCGACAGGGACAACACTACTATTATAGGACAAGCCAAACAGAGAACAGCCAGGGAATTCCGAGAGGCATGGCACTCATCCACCGATTCAATCAATAAGCACATCGACCTGGACCCAATATACCGACCACTGCAACGGACAGCTGGAACTGACAACCGGAAGCAGCAGATTCAAACCACTATAAATGCCGGAGGAAAGATCTCAGAAGCGCTTCACAGGAGGCTCCCAAGCACTGAGGATGTCACCTAGACAGGGGACGAAACGTCTGCAACACAAATTCCCAGCTCGATGAATAGAACCACAACAAAGAAAAGATCTTTTTCCACACCAAGTGTTGGAAGCCATTTTGAAATGAATCAGGACAAAGGAATTTCAATCAGCCCACAACATCAAGAATCTTGAGAAATTGACTATTCAACTGTCAAAGTCAGCATTACTGATACAACACAATAACAACCACAATCCATCTTTTGTGCTCTTCATGAAAAATTTAGACTGTTCCATATCACATTTTCTTTGAATTCATCTCTTATTTATAATCTGTGTGCAGCGTTATTATTTCTTCTCAGATATGGCAATGAATAAACTCATTCTTCTTGTTAATTTAAGCCTAATTGAAACTAACTCCTTTTGAAAAGCAAGTTAATTTGGGTGTGGAAGAAAGATATCTACAAAAGAAGGGATCAGATTTTTAAAACTACCTGTTGCAACCAAAGACATCCAAACTATCTATGTAGCAATTCAATCTGATTATCAGGTCCAAATCCAAAATTGACTAGCTTTACTCATTTTCCTTTTTGCAAAAAGGTTTGTAGAGTATCCTTATCCATTAGAAACTAAACCACAAGAAATATCAGCTGCATATGTGAGGTTAACTGGAAGGAGTGGTGAAGATTTACAATGACCAATGCCATACCTGTAAAGTTCAGAGTGATTTCCTCCCCTAACACCATACCTTATCGGATGAGACTCGTTATCTACATGGTTCAAGCCCTTCCCCACCAAGCCTTGTCTATAAACCCACTAAAGTAAATATTTTCATGAAAACCAGTTGTAGTTATACTAAAACAAGTATTTTGAGCTATTGGATATGAAGGTAGATTGATATAGTGACAGACTATAACTTTGAGGAGAAAATGAGAGAGTAACACTTTTTTGGAATGGATTGGCATCAACTCACCTTCCCAGTGGCTCCATGGGACACAAACTGAGCTTTCTCCTGTTTTGCAATCTTAACCTGGCCTCGAGCAATACAGGGTCTAGCTAGTGATGTTCCGAGGAAGTATCTGTCTTCATAAACAGCATTTGACTGAACCCATGGCCAGATGAACTCTTCTACAAATTCTTTCCGCAAATCTTCAATAAAAACCTGTAACCAAAGCACAAAGCACATTTCTACTCATAATGTATTTTTTGTAAGAATAGCATAAAAAGAAGAAAACCTGCTGTCCAATTTCTGTTTGAATGCCTTTACTTTAATAGCAAAAAGATAGTCACATCAACTCACTACCTTGGAACAACTGGCTGTTACCAGGTACTAAGGCCCTACCTGTGCTGACAGGAGTTTCCAGTAAACACTGTACACAACCCACTGGCCTGATGAAACACAGAACAAATGCCTGCCTATGATCTATAATGACTGCTGGGTCACAGCAGCGTAGAAAAATCGCCTTGCCCTTACAAGATCAGGCAAATGCAAGTGTTTTGCAAAAAAAAGGTTTATCTGGTCTTTCTCTATCTTGCTCTCCATGCTCAGATCACAATTGTGAATCTGGCTGCGGTAAATGGAAACAACTTTCCCAAAACGATGGCCTTCAAAGCATCAATTGCCAGACAACACACGTTAAAATAGAGACTCTTCTCCCAGGATGAAATCTGGTGAACTTCCATTCTTTGTGAACCAAAATTTGTTTCCAAATACATTTCTCAGAACCTTGAATGCTCCAAAAAGATCACCTCTCATTCTCCAAAGCTCCAATGGATATAGCTGTTCAGTCATTCCTTCTATGGTAACACCCCCATTCCAGCAATCAATCAGTCTAATGAAACTTTTCTGCACTGTTTCAAATGCACTGAAAACTTTGATCAAAGTTACAATACTGTACTTAGTACTCAAGATGCATAAGGCAGTAAAATCACAAGTGGAGCATAACATCTCTACTGTTATATTCCCTTTGCAATAAAAATCAAAGTCCATTTGGTTTCATACTCATTTGAAATACTTGCCTACATCATAATTCATGCAGCAAAACATCCAGATCCCCTGTAACTCAGAGTTCAGCAATTTCCCTCAATTTAAAATGCAGCTTTTCTATTTCTCCTACTAAAGTGGACAAGACTATATTTTCCCAAATGATATGACATCTGCCAAACTTTTGCCCACTCATTTAACCGGTCTACAACTCTTTGCAGACTGATCTCCTTTTCACAACTTACTTTCCTACTTATCTTTGCATCGTCAGCAAATGTAGCAACCATACACTCGATCCCTGCATTCAAGTCATTGATGTAAATTGTAAATGTGGTTGATGCCCCAATACAGATTGCTGTGGCACTCCACTCATCACTTCTTGCCAACCTGAAAAATGACCCATTTATGTTTACTGTTTTATCCGTAGTGCCCGTAGTGTTAGGTGCAGGGGTAAATGTAGGGGAATGGGTTTGGGTGGGTGCGCTTCGGCAGGTCGGTGTGGACTTGTTGGGCCGAAGGGCCTGTTTCCACACTGTAAGTAATCTAATCTAACATAAAGTTAGCTAATTAACCCTCCATCCTTAAATTGAGGGATGAGAGATATGGGACAGATGTCAGAGGTAGTTTCTTCACTTAGAGAGTAGTAGGGGCGTGAAAAGCCCTGCCTGCAACAGTAGCAGACTCGCCATCCTTAAAGGCATTTAAATGGTCATTGGAAAAACACATGGATGACAATGGACTCATGTAGGAGAGAAGAAACCCACACTGCTAACTGACACAGCAGTGAATCTATGCAGTTGCTGCCTTTGCTGTTTGAATTCATGTATTGCTGGACATCGGAGAGCATATGGGAAAATTAACAAATAATGAAATTCACAACTAATCTTCGAGGAACCTATTTGGGAGAGGTCACAGCACAGAAACAGATAAGTGAACATTTTTAAGTGTGGCCTTACAGTAAGTCTGCAGTAGTGAGTAGAGTGGGTTCTTTCTTGAATATATGTTTCATTGAGATATGTCTCTTGATTAAACTTAAAAATATAAGTATTACATTAGCCTGGAGCAGTGTTTTGTAGAGGAATAAGATAGTGCTATTTTCTGGGTCTGTAGATTGAAAGAAGCAAAAATGGCCTTTAGTGGAGTGATATGCTCTTCTTGTTGGATATGGGAGTTTAGGGAGAGTTTACCTGTTAGGTGACGATTATATCTGCAATAAATGCCATTGGCTGCGAATCCTACCATGTCAAATGGATCAGTTGGAGAGACAGTTAGAGGCAATGAGGAATTTACAAGAGCAAGGGGGGTGTAATGGATAGCAGTTATAGGAAGAAAGAAACATTGCAGATTTGGTTACATAGATGGGTTAACTCTAAGAAAGGGAAGAGAGGAAGACAGGTATTGCATGAGTCTTCTGTGGCTATCCCCATTTCAAACAAGTATGCTGTATTTGAAAATGTAGGGGGTGATGAATTCTCATGGGAATGTAGCACAAACAGCAAACATTCTGGTATCAAGACAGGCTCTAATGCAAGGAGGGGTATGTCAATTGTGTCAGGGCACTCTCTAGTCTGAGGTACAGACAGATGTTTCTGTGGCCAGCAATGAAAAATCAGAATGGTGTGTTGCCTCCCAGGTGCCAGGATCAAGGATGTCTCAGAGAGGGTGCAGAATGTTCTCAAAGGGGAGAGGGACCAGCAGGAGGTCATTATACACATTGGAACCAATGACACAGGAAGGGAAAAGGTTGAGATTCTGAAGGGAGAATATAGAGAGTTAGGCAGGAGTTTAAAAAGAAGATCCTTGAGTGTAGTAATATCTGGATTACTCCCGGTTCTGTGAGCCAGTGAGGGCAGGGATAGGGGGATAGAGCAGATGAATGCGTGGCTGAGGAGCTGGTCTATAGGAGAAGGATTCACATTTTTGGATTACTGAAATCTCTTCTGGGGTATAAGTGACCTGTACAAGAAGGACGGATTGCACCTGAATTGGAAAGGGACTAATTTACTGGCAGGGAGATTTGTTCAGGAGGGTTTAAGCTAGTATGAGGTGGGGTGGTGGTGGTGGTACCCAGGGAGATCGTGAGGAAAGAGACCAATCTGAAACTGCTACACTTGATAAAATAAGCGAGTCAAGCAGTCAGGGACAAAGCAGAGAACAAGTCAGGACTGATTAATTAAACAGCGTTTATTTCAATGCAAGGGGCCTAACAGGGAAGGCAGATGAACTCAGGACATGGTTAGGAACATGGGATTGGGATATCATAGCAATTACAGAAACATGGCTCAGGGATGGGCAGGACTGGCAGCTTTATGTTCCAGGATACAAATGCTACAGGAAGGATAGAAAGGGAGGCAAGAGAGGAGGGGGAGTGGCATTTTTGATAAGGATAGCATTACAACTGTGCTGAGGGAGGATATTCTCAGAAATGCATCCAGGGAAGTTATCTGGATTGAACTGAGAAATAAGAAAGGGTTGATCACCTGATTGGGGTTGCATTATAGACTCCCTAATAGTCAGAGGGAAATTGAGAAACAAATTTGTAAGGAGATCGCAGTTATCTTTAAGAATAATAGGATGGTTATAGTAGGGGATTTTAACTTTGCAAACAGACTGGGACTGCCATGGTGAAAAGGGTTTAAATGGCAAGGAATTTGTTAAGTGTGTACAAGAAAATTTTCTGATTCAGTATGTGGAGAAGGTGCAAAACTTGACCTACTCTTGGGAAATAAGGCAGGGCAGATGACGGAGGTGTTAGTGGGGGAGCATTTGGGGGCTAGTGACCATAATTCTATTAGTTTTAAAATAGTGATGGAAAAGGATTGACCCAATCTAAAAGTTGAAGTTCTAAATTGGAGAAAGGCTAATTCTGACAGTATTAGACAAGAACTTTCAAAAGCTGATTGGGGGCAGATGTTCGTGGGTCAAGGAATGGCTGGAAAATGGGAAGCTTTCAGAAATGAGATAACTAGAGTCCAGAGACTGGTTAGCAAAGTTAGACCTCATGGAATCCAGGAAGAACTAGACATTTGGATACAGAACTGGCTCAAAGGCAGAAGACAGAGGATGGTGGTGGAGGGTTGTTTTTCAGACTGGGGGGCTGAGAGTAGTGGAGTGCCACAAGGATCGATGCTGGGTCCATTACTTTTCGTCATTTATGTAAATGATTTGGATGAGAGCATAAGAGGTAGTTAGTAAGAGTTAGTAAATTTGCAGATGACACCAAAATTGAAGGTGCAGTGGACAGTGTAGAAGGTTACCTCAGATTACAACTGGATCTTGATCAGATGAGCCAATGAGCTGAGGAGCGGCAGATAGAGTGTAATGTAGATAAATGTGAGGAGCTGCATTTTGGGAAAGCAAATCTTAGCAGGACTTATACACTTAATGGTAAGGTCCTAGGGAGTGTTGCTGAACAAAGGGACCTTGGAGTGCAGGTTCTGGTCTCCTTCCTATCAGAATGATGTTGTGAAACTTGAAAGGTTTCAGAAAAGATTTGCAAGGATGTTGACAAGGTTGGAGGATTTGAGCTATAGGGAGAGGTTGGATAAGCTGGGGCTGTTGTCCCTGGAGTGTCAGAGGCTGAGGGGTGACCTTATCGAGATTTATAAAATCATTAGGGGCATGGATAGGTTAAATAGACAAATTCTCTTCCCTGGGGTGGGGGAGTCTAGAACTAGAGGGCACAGGTTTAGGGTGAGAGGGGAAAGATTTAAAAGAGACCCAAAGAGACCTTGGAGTGCAGGTTCATAGCTCCTTGAAAGTGGAATCGCAGGTAGATAAGATAGTGAAGAAAGCGTTTGGTATGCTTTCCTTTATTGGTCAGAGTATTGAGTACAGGAGTTGGGAGGTCATGTTGCAGCTTTACAGGACATTGGTTAGGCCACTGTTGGAATATTGCGTGCAATTCTGGTCTCCTTCCTATCGGAAAGATATTGTGAAACTTGAAAGGGTTCAGAAAAGATTTACAAGGATGTTGCCAGGTTTGGAGGATTTGAGCTATAGGGAGAGGCTGAACAGGCTGGGGCTGTTTTCCCTGGAGCGGCAGAGGCTGAGGGGTGACCTTATAGAGGTTTACAAAATTATGAGGAGCATGGATAGGATAAATAGACAAAGTCTTTTCCCTGGGGTCGGGGAGTCCAGAACTAGAGGGCATAGGTTTAGGGTGAGAGGGGAAAGATATAAAAGAGACCTAAGGGGCAACTTTTTTCACGCAGAGGGTGGTACGTGTATGGCATGAGCTGCCAGAGGAAGTGGTGGAGGCTGGTACAATTGCAATATTTAAGAGGCATTTGGATGGGTATATGAATAGGAAGGGTTTGGAGGGATATGGGCTGGGTGCTGGCAGGTGGGACTAGATTGGGTTGGGATATCTGGTCAGCATGGACGGGTTGGACCGAAGGGTCTGTTTCCATGCTGTACATCTCTATGACTCTAAGAGGCAACCTTTTCCACAGAGAGGGTGGTGTGTGTGTGTGTGGGGTGTGTGGGGTGTGTGGGGTGTGTGGGGTGTGTGGGGTGTGTGGGGTGTGTGGGGTGTGTGGGGTGTGTGGGGTGTGTGGGGTGTGTGGGGTGTGTGGGGTGTGTAATGAGCTGCCAGAAGTAGTGGTGGAGACTAGTAAATTGCAACATTTAAAAAGCATCTGGATAGATATATGAATAGGAAGGGTTTGGAGGGTTTGGAAGTGTTTGCATGCTGGAAGGTGGGACTAGATTGGTTTGGGATATCAGGTCAGCATGGACGAGTTTGACCGAAGGGTCTGTTTCCGTGCTGTACATCCCTATGACTCTGAGATGGGCTTCAGATTGGTTCCACAGGTCGGCGCAACATTGAGGGCTGAAGGGCCCTGACACTGCACTGTAATGTTCTATCTCCTATCTGTGATCGTGTCTTATTCCCTACCCCTCAATTTTTTATTTGGCGTAATAAACTTCGGGGAATCTCAGTACTTAGCTCATCCAAACACAGATACCCCTTTATTCAAATTGTTTAAAATAGGATTTCACTTTTGCAAAACCATGCTGACTCTGCCTGATTGCACTGAGGTTTTCTAAACGCCCAGTAATAACTTCCATTATTAAAAGAATCCAGCAGTTTCCTGTGGCAGACATTAAACTAACTGATGTGCAGTGTTCTGTTTTCCATCTCCCCTCTCTTTTCCAAACTGTTGAAACCTTTTCTGGGATCTTGGGGATTTTTGAAAATTAAAATCAACGTACCCGCTATAGCAGCAGCTACTTCTTTAATTATTCAGTCCATCAAGATTTGGAGACTTAATTGTCAGCCTAATTTAATTCTCATAATTTTCAGTATTTCATTGTGATTTTAGTTGTTTGTAGCTCCTCATTCCCTTTCATCTCTTGATTCATAATCATTTCTGGATACAATTTAAATCCTCTACAGTGAAGATAGATGCATAATGTCTTAAATTTATCTGCATTTACTTTCCTTTATTAATCCCCCAAATTCAATTTCCAGGTCACTTCTGTTACCTTTTTCCTTATTAAATCCCTGCAGAAGCTCTTGCTATCTTATTTTTAATATTACTAGCCAGTGTCCTGTACTTAATTGTTTTCCCCTTGGGAATAGTAATTTAGTCATTCTTGGCCATTATTTTTATTTGCTTCAATCTTCTGATGCAATATTCATCTCTGTAGAATTATACATCTTTTCCTTCAATTTCATTTGCTCTTTCACTTCCTTAGTAGGTCACAGATTGTGATCCTTCCTTAGAATCTTTTATTTTGCAAAGTAACTTTTCGGAGTGTTCTGAATTATCTCCTTAAAATGTCACTTGTTTTGGATAAGGCTGAAGATAACAGGAACTGATAAGAAGCGTAACAGTGGGCTGTTATGCTGAGTCAGTCAGGTTTGCTAAGAGTCTGCAGGAAATTAGGTCTGCCAAGAGTCTGCTAGCTACCTGATGGAATGGTACTCTGAAAGCTTGTACTCCCAAATAACCCTTTGGACTATAACCTAGTGTTGTGTGATTTTTTTTTAAAACTTTGTCCACCCCAGTCAACAAGGGCACCTCCACATCAGGACTTCAAAAGATTCACATTGTACAAGAAGTATCGTACAACAGGAGGTGTGGCAAAGATGTCAAGCAGAGTTTTAGTCTGGCCAGCTGCAAACTCTCCCGGGTAATAACATTTGGGTTTAGTTACAGAAGTCAGGGTAGTAAAAGTCAGTGATTGAGGTTTATCTCAGTTAAAAGGGTGTGTTATTTGTTTATTTAATAAATGAATTGTGGTTTTTTTAGAGCTCCAAGTGTCTCTGCTGTACTTCATCTATGTATTTACTGTTGTGTCTCAGAGACAGGCAACACTTGGAGCTAGCTGCATCTTCGTGCCTTTTAATTACTCTTGTGCAAGTTCAAAAACATGACTGAGAGCTCTCAGACTCTCCTTTTCATGCAGTTTGAGCTCTTGAACTTCTCCCGTCTCACGTTTTTGAGCTCTCAGATCTCTGCCCTTGCACAATTTGAGAGTTCTCAAGCAAAGGGGTTTTAATGTCAGGAAAAGGAATCAGTCAGTCATTTAGGACTAGGATGAGGAAGATTTTCTTGACTCAGGGTGTAAATCTCTAACCCAGAGAGCTGTGGGGATGCTAATTTGAGGAATATATTCAAGAATGAGATTGATATATTGTTGCACAAAAAGGGAATTAAGAGATGAGGATAGAGGAAGAAAGTGGACTGATGTAGGATAGCAAGGATGACATTCAATTTCTGAGCAGGTTTGAGGAGCCATCTGAGCTCATTCACCTTCTATTTCACATGTTCTTATTATGGAAGCAACCACCTTTTCTGCCACTCCATAGTGCAACATACTTGAAATACCAAGGTACTGCCACAAAAGTCATTCTATTTTGGATTATTTAAATATGACAATATGACTACTATAACACAGTGGTTATGTTACCAGAGACCTGAAATAATTTTCCACAGACAGGCTTTTTAAATCCCATCGTGACAGCTGGAAAATTAAATTTCAGTTTATTAAAAATACATGTAATAAAAAGCTAGTATCAGTAATGAAGATCATAAATTATCAGGTTGTCATAAAAAGCCATCTGACTTACTATTCTACATGATGTCGCCTTTACTGGTTCTGTCTTTGTGAGACTCCAGACTAACAGAAATGTGATTGACTTTTAGTGCCCTCCAAATTAGCCTAGCAAGTCACGTAGTTGAGTTCAAAAAGTTGCACACTACTTTCTTCTCTAGGGCTATTAGGAATGAACAAAACATGAATGAATTTTTTAAAACTTCACCTTTTTAGCTCCCAGCGATACTGCTTTTGCTCGAGCAGCCTCAAAATCTTCATCCTGTCCTACGTCAGCCTATTTGTGATTAAAAAAAAGAGCGGTTTAGAACATAGAACAGTACAGCACAGTACAGGCTCTTTGACCTTCGATGTTTTTTATCCTACTTTAAGATCAGACTAACCTACATACCCTTTATTTTACTATCATCCAAGAGTCACTTAAATGTCCCTATATATCTGACTGTATTACCACTGCTGGCAGTTCATTCCAAGCACCCACCACTCTCTGCATAAAGAATCACCTTAAAATTATGCTCCCTTCCGATAGTCATTTCTGTCCTAGGAAAAAGTCTCTGGCTTTCCACTCTATCTCTGCCTCTCATCATCTTGTACACCTCTATCAAGTCATCTGTCATCCTTCTTTGCTCCAATGAGAAAAGCCCTAGCTCCCTCAATCTTTCTTTATAAAGATGAGAAATAAGAAAGGGATGATCACCTTACTGGGATTGTATTATAGTCAGAGGGAAATTGAGAAACAAATCTGTAATCTTTAAGAGTAATAGGGTGGTTATGGTAGGGGATTTTAACTTTCCAATCATAGACTGGGACTGCCACAGCGTTAAGGGTTTAGATGGAGAGGAATTTGTTAAGTGTGTACAAGAAAACTTTCTGATTCTGTATGTGGATGTACCTACCAAAGAAGGTGCAAAATGTGGAGAAAGTGAGGTCTGCAGATGCTGGAGATCAGAGCTGAAAATGTGTTGCTGGAAAAGCGCAGCAGGTCAGGCAGCACCCAGGGAACAGGAGAATCGACGTTTTGGGCATAAGCCCTTCTTGACCTACTCTTGGGAAATAAGGCAGGGCAGGTGACTGAGGGGTCAGTAGGGGAGCACTTTGGGGCCAGCGACCATAATTTTATTTGATTTAAAACAGTGATGGAAAAGGATAGACCAGATCCAAAAGTTAAAGTTCTAAATTGGAGAAAGGCCAATTTTGACACTATTAGGCAAGAACTTTCGAAAGCTGATTGGGGGCAGATATTCACAGGTAAAGGGATGGCTGGAAAACGGAAATCTTCAGAAATGAGATAACAAGAATCCAGAGAAAGTATATTTCTGTCAGGGTGAAAGGAAAGACTGGTAGGTATAGGGAATGCTGGATGACTAAAGAAATTGAGGGTTTGGTTAAGAAAAATAAAGGAAGCATATGTAAGGTATAGACCGGATAGATTGAGTGAATCCTTAGAAGAGTATAAAGGCAGTGGGAGTATACTTAAGAGGGAAATCAGGAAGGCAAAAAAGGGGACATGAAATAGCTTTGGCAAATATAATTAAGGAGAATTCAAAAGGTTTTTACAAATATATGTTAAGAACAAAAGGGTAAAGAGGGAGAGAACAGGGCCCCTCAAAGATCAGTAAGGCAGCCTTTGTGTGGAGCTACAAGAGATGAGGGAGATACTAACGAGTATTTTGCATCAGTATTTACTGTGGAAAAGGACATGGAAGGTATCAAATGTAGGGAAATAGATGGTGACATCTTAAAAAATGTCCATATTACAGAGGAGGAAGTGCAAGATGTCTTGAAACGCATAAAAGGTGGATAAATCCCTAGGACTTGGTCAGGTGTACCCGAGAACTCTATGGGAAGCTAGGAAAGTGATTGCTGGGCCTCTTGCTGAGGTATCTGTATCATCAATAGTCACAGGTGAGGTGCCAGAAGACTGGAGGTTGGCTAACATGATGCCACTGTTCAAGAAGGGTGGTAAGGACAAGCCAGGGAACTATAGACCAGTGAGCCTGACCTCAGTGGGCTGGAGGGATCCGGCTGAGACAAGGTGGGGGGAGGGGGGATGAAGAAACTGGTGAAGTCCAAGTTCATCCCCTGCGGTTGGAGGGTTCCCAGTCGGAAGATAAGACGCTCCTCCTCCGACCGTCGGGTTGTTGTGGTTTGGCGGTGGATGAGTCCAATGACCTGCATATCCTCGGTGGAGTGGGAGGGGGAGTTGAAATGCTGTGCCACAGGTTGGTTGGGTTGGTTCGTCCGGGTGGCCCAGAGGTGCTCTTTGAATCGCTCCGCAAGTAGGCGGCCTGTCTCCCCAATATAGAGGAGGCCACACCGGCTGCAGCGGATGCAGTAGATGATGTGGGTGGAGGTGCAGGTGAATCTGTGGCGGATATGGAAGTTTCCCTTGGGGCCTTGGAGAGAAGTGAGGGGGGAGGTGTGGGCGCAAGTGTTGCACCTCCTGCGGTTGCAAGGGAAGGTGCCGGGAGTGGAGGTTGGGTCGGTGGGGGGTGTGGATCTGACAAGGGAGTCGCGGAGGGAGTGGTCTCTACGGAAAGCTGATAGGGGAGGGGAGGGAAATATATCCTTGGTGCTGGGGTCTGTTTGGAGGTGGTGGAAGTGACGGCGGATGATGCGCTGTACATGGAGATTGGTGGGGTGGTAGGTGAGGACCAGTGGGGTTCTGTCCTGGTGGCGGTTGGAGGGGCGGGGCTCAAGGGCGGAGGAGCGGGAAGTGGAGGAGATGCGGTGGAGGGCACCGTCGACCACGTCGCGGGGGAAATTGCGGTCCTTGAAGAGGGAGGCCATCTGTGTTATACGTATTTTGAACTGGTCCTCCTGGGAGCAGATGCGGCGGAGACGAAGGAATTGGGAGAATGGGATGGCGTTTTTACAGGGGGCAGGATGGGAGGAGGTGTAGTCCAGGTAGCTGTGGGAGTCGGTTGGTTTGTAGTAGAAACCACCTCCCACAGCTACCTGGACTACACCTCCTCCCATCCTGCCCCCTGTAAAAACGCCATCCCATTCTCCCAATTCCTTCGTCTCCGCCGCATCTGCTCCCAGGAGGACCAGTTCAAAATACGTACAACACAGATGGCCTCCTTCTTCAAGGACCGCAATTTCCCCCCCGACGTGGTCGACGGTGCCCTCCACCGCATCTCCTCCACTTCCCGCTCCTCCGCCCTTGAGCCCCGCCCCTCCAACCGCCACCAGGACAGAACCCCACTGGTCCTCACCTACCACCCCACCAATCTCCATGTACAGCGCATCATCCGCCGTCACTTCCGCCACCTCCAAACAGACCCCACCACCAAGGATATATTTCCCTCCCCTATCAGCTTTCCGTAGAGACCACTCCCTCCGCGACTCCCTTGTCAGATCCACACCCCCCACCGACCCAACCTCCACTCCCGACACCTTCCCTTGCAACCGCAGGAGGTGCAACACTTGCGCCCACACCTCCCCCCTCACTTCTCTCCAAGGCCCCAAGGGAAACTTCCATATCCGCCACAGATTCACCTGCACCTCCACCCACATCATCTACTGCATCCGCTGCAGCCGGTGTGGCCTCCTCTATATTGGGGAGACAGGCCGCCTACTTGCGGAGCGATTCAGAGAGCACCTCTGGGCCACCCGGACGAACCAACCCAACCAACCTGTGGCACAGCATTTCAACTCCCCCTCCCACTCCACCGAGGATATGCAGGTCATTGGACTCATCCACCGCCAAACCACAACAACCCGACGGTCGGAGGAGGAGCGTCTTATCTTCCGACTGGGAACCCTCCAACCGCAGGGGATGAACTTGGACTTCACCAGTTTCTTCATCCCCCCTCCCCCCACCTTGTCTCAGCCGGATCCCTCCAGCCCGGCACCGCCTTCCTGACCTGCAGTCTTCTTCTTGACCTCTCCGCCTCCATCCTACTCCGACCTATCACCCTCACCTTGACCTCTTTCCACCTATCACATTTCCAACTCCCCTCCTCCAAGTCCCTCCTCCCTACCTTTTATCTTCTCCTGCTGAACACTCTCTGCTCATTCCTGAAGAAGGGCCTGTGCCCGAAACGTCGAATCTCCTGTTCCCTGGATGCTGCCTGACCTGCTGTGCTGTTCCAGCAATAAAGTTTCAACTTTGATCTCCAGCATCTGCAGACCTCACTTTCTCCTCGAGGATTTGAGCTATAGGCTGAACAGGCTGGGGCTGTTTTCTCTGGAGTGTCGGAGGCTGAGGGGTGACCTTATAGAGGTTTACAAAATCATGAGGGGCATGGATAGGATAAATAGACAAAGTCTTTTCTCTGGGGTGGGGTAGTCCAGAACTAGAGGATATAGGTTTAGGGTGAGAGGGGAAAGATATAAAAGAGACCCAAGGGGCAACGTTTCCACGCAGAGGGTGGTATGTATATTGAATGAGCTGCCAGAGGAAGTGGTGGAGGCTAGTACAACTGCAACATTTAAAAGGCATTTGGGTGGGTATATGAATCGGAAGGGTTCAGAAGGATATGGGATAAGTGCTGGCAGATGGGACTAGATTGGGTTGGGATATCTGGTTGGCATGGACAGGTTGGACCGAAGGGTCTGTTTCCATGCTGTACATCTCTATGACTATGACGTGCCCTCCAGTCCAGGCAACATCCTGGTACATCCCCTCTGCATCCTCTCTAAAGCTTCCACAATCTTCCTACAATGAGGTGACCAGAACAGAACACAATATTCCAAGTGGTCTAACCAGGGCTCTATAGAGTAGCAGCATAACCTTGCGGCTCTTAAACTCAATCCCCCTGCTAATGAAAGCCAACACACCAAATGCCTTAACAATCCTATCAACTTAGGTGGTAACTTTGAGAGATCTATGGACCTGGACTCCAAGATCCCTCTGTTCCTCCATATTGCCAAGAATCCGGCTTTTAAAAGTCTATCTACCTTTATTACAATCTACACAATATAGAGATCCGAAAGTTCATTAAAGTTTCTGGTAATTGAATAGATAAAAGAAGCCATTCAAAATCATTAGTTTTGAGACTTCAGGCCATTCAAACTCATCCTTTAGAAATACCAATTCCATGAACTTTCATTCCAAACTTTGACAGGTTTTTATCAGCTCAATAGCCTGGCCCTAACCATTATAACTGACAGTTGCCTCTAAAACACTGGCTGACTTTCCATAAAACTGCCCATAAAACTGAGTGAATGCCTTTTTATTCTGTCCATCATTTTACCCACATCCTAAATTTCCTCATATTATATCGTTAAAAAAATACTTTAAATCAGTGGACTTGACTGTATAATGAATTACATACAACAAGTGACAACTAAATAGAGCAAAGAAAACAAGAGGCTAGATTCAATCAGAACAATAGGGATCTCAACCATATATATAAAACCAAGGATGACAGAAGAAGTCCTGTCCACCGAGAGCTGCCAGTCAAAAAAAGCCAGGCAGCTTTTTATTGCTCATCAGTATATGCTTAGCACTTTATGAACTCAGAAATATTGTCTCCTCTGCAAATATGCTGCAAGAATATTTTATAAAATGCATGCAGTTTAGCATTCGGGATTTCTTAAGCAAAAATTTGAATTTATATAAAGAACAAGAGCCTGTCTTGAACTTTGAGTGTTCATCTTCTAATATTGGTAGACTGGCTGGTTTCTCCTATCGAATCTGCTGCAAGGAAGTTGTGCACTAGGTGGCAATCTGCTTACAGCACGCATTGGAAACTCAATGGCAGAATTATTCTCAGTAACTCCTCCCAATTTCAATCAAATTGTTCTGTACAACAGATGCAAGTTTTCTGCCTGAAAATGCCATGTATTTATGTTTTAGTTACCACCACATGCATTTCAGAATATAATTGCAAATAAACTGATAATGAAGTGTTCATAGCTCATACAATATTGTTCCTACAAGAAACTTTTCAGGAATATATCTTGTATACTTTGTTAGCTTATAGCCTTTCAACCGTTTCTTTTGACAAACCTTATACATTGCTCTCCTACCAGAAATATACTAAATTGCCATCTCCTAAACCTTTTTCCAGATATAAACTGGAAAAAAAAAATCAGAATATTGGTAGGAGTTTTTTTCTTAAAATTTTGTCATAGATGTGGATGTCACTGCATGGGCCAGCATTTTCTGCCTATCCCTTGTTGCCCTCAAGAAAGTGGTGGTGAGCTATATCTTGAACTGCTATAGCCCATGTGCTGTAAGTAGACCCACAATGCCGTTTAGAGCAGGAATTCCAGGATTTTGATCTAGTGACAGTGAAAGGAAGACTATATATTTCCACCTCAGGATGGTGAGTGACTTACAGAAGAACTTGCAGGTGGCAGCCCTAGTTCTTCTAGAAGGAAGGGGTTGTGAGTTTGGAAGGGGCTGTGAGTTTGGAAGGGGCTGTCTAAGGAATGTTGGTGAATTTCTGCAGTGCACACTGCTGTGATAGATGTTTTTGGTTTATGGATGTTGTGCTAATCAAATGGGTTGATTTATCTGGATGGTGTCACGTTTCTTGAGCTGTCGTAATCCTTCCTAAAAGTTGGTATTTCCTATTCTTAATTTCCTTTAGGGATACTTTGTCACCTTCAATAGGTGGAAAGAAAGAAAGAACTGGACCAATGTCTGGCATGAAAACCTTCAGTTTTTAAAAAAAATATACTGTTGGAGCTCCATTTACATCCACTTAAACAGACACTAAGTATCAGTTTAATATTTCATCTGAAAGAGGTGTTTCCAACAATGCACTTTTGGTATTGCAATGAGGTAAAGGTAAAAGTATTCCTTCAGAATTGATAAAGTAGGATACAGTTATATTGGTCACTACACCACAGCTTCAGCCTACCAGTTTGGGGCAATGTAAACCTCCTTTCCTGAACACAAACCGGTCAGAGTGTAATGTAACCTGTTGGATTTATATGTATAACTTTTAAAATATTGTTTGCTGTTAGTTTGGGTTTCTGGTTTTTGAGTTTTGCAACTGCTGGGTTTTATGTATCTTTGAAGTTAAAATTTAATTTGTAAGTATTTCTGTAGCTATAGTGATTTTCTTTAGCAAGTTTTAGGGCTTGCCTTTAGAATGAGTAGGTTTTGTGCACCACTAATGGACTCTCATTTATTTAGATTGATCGGTAGGTAATGGGGCCTCAATGTTTTTTCAAGTGTTCAGGAACTTTCTGTAAGAAAAAACAGTTTAAGAGAAACTCCCAAAGCAAAGAGGGATAACTTTTAGTTTCCTTTTGACTTTCAGTGGGACAATCCTGTGAAGTCTTTTGAATCTGATGGCTCTGTAAAGACCTCCAAAGAAAGGAAGGCTATACAGTGAACTAAGTTACTTTAGAGTGAAGAGCTAGCATTACCATCAGACCAGAAGTGTTGGGATCAAACCATGGAGAGATTACTTAAAGCTGTCCACATTTAGTAGACGTGTGATAGCTTCAGGAAGAATATATCTTCAGTTCCAGTCTAAAAATTGAAGTTATTTAAAACCAACCAAGGCATTAGATACAGGGATGCCAGAGTCACGTTTTGTGTACTGTGCATTTTCAGGACTATATAAAAGCTGTTTGAGTTGAGTTCTTTTCAGTTTGTAAAGGAGCATTTTGGAATTATTATTTCATTGCAAGCTTAAGTAGACAGTTCAGATTATTTTATTTTGTATTCATTTCTTCTTTTAAAAAAAATCTGTTTTGTTGTTAAAGCAAAGCCTACAGCATTGCGTGCTTATATTTCAGTTTTTGTTAAAACCAAAACAAATAAAAATATGATCTATTCGGCTAGATTTCTGCATGAGATCTGACTTGTCTGGCAATAACATCATCTGGCATCAGACAAAAACAAACTACAGATACTGTAATCCAAAGTAGATAAGCAGAAGGCTGGATTAATACAGCAAGCCAGGCAGCATCAGAACCTGTCCTGAAGAAGGGTTACACCCGAAACGTCAACTTCTGTACCTCCTGATGCTGCCTGGCTTGCTGTGTTCTGATTTGGTCAGCTGCTTTTTAAAAAGTTCTGAAGAAAAGTCATACTGAACCCAAAATATCAACTCTGTTTTTCTCTCTCACAAATGTTACAAGACCTGCTGAGCTTCTCCAGCATTCTTTCTGTTTGTTTCAGGTTTACAGCATCTGCTGTACTTTGCCTTTATGTAATTTTAAATTAGTGGCAGCAAACATATCAGTCAAAGCCAGTGAGGTCGTTCTTTAATATGTGATCATATCTTTGAACACCATAGTGCAAACATTAGGAGTAGTTTCAGAGTCAGGCCAAAGTTCTCAGAAAAGAGACATGGGATCAAAGATAGATAGCAAAATATTTGCCATTTAATGTGTCTTAATGTAAGCCAGGAGAAATCCTCTGGTACTTTCAAAAGAATAATAGACTTTCATGGTCTTCCATCCATACCAGAAACCTTCTCTTTGGTCCCTGGCAGCAACTATCGTTAATGGGCAGGTAAATGTAAACTCAGAATATTAGTCAATGGCATGCTGAGAATGGCCAGGCTTGAATATCTATTCAAGAATCCTGAAGAAGGGCTTATGCCCGAAACATCGATTCTTCTGTTCCTTGGATGCTGCCTGACCTTCTGCGTTTTTCCAGCAACACATTATCAGCTCTGATCTCCAGCAACTGCAGTCCTCACTTTCTCCTTGAATATCTATTGGGGATCCCCACTGCCAGCTGCTCACTAGATATTCTCACTCAGCAATTAAAATCACTGCTGCTAAGTTAGATTTAAGGTCTATGTTCCTCAAGAACATGTAAGGTGAAGAAGAATCAAAATTAGAAAAAAAAAGTGTGTATTAATACCGTGAGTATTCTTGGTGACTTCAAAACAAATTTTAAAAAGTTATACTTTTGATAAAATAAATTACCAAACATGAATTTCAAATGAATTATTCCACATATTCATTGAAATGTTTATAGATGTTTTGACTGAGATTATTAATAGCAAACAAATGCTGATGGCTTCCATGAATGTATCTCTATACGTACACAGCAATGTGTTATACTTAGCCAATATTCATTCAAGAGAATCACATTTCATTTCCTTGAAGTGCTTGTATATTAAGAATATAGATATGCAGCTACTGGATCCAATACTAAGGAATTAACTAATCAAATTTCAGTCTACCAAAGGAGCAAAAAGAAATTAAGAAATCACAAAGCCTAAATATTTATTTATCATGAATAATCATTTATCATATTTTGCATATTTTACAACCATTTCAAACCAGAGTAGTTCTGATAGCATGATATCACTGAAAAAAAACCTTCACCACAGTAAGCACTATCTTCGTGCCTGTTTCTAAACACAGTAGTATAAGATTGGTTATTAAACATTTGAACAAATAAACATATTGGGACTTAAAATAGTATTTATTAAATCTTTCAAAGAGAGATTGCAGAAGAGAGATTATGAGATAAATGAATTTAAGTATTATCCTTGGAACTCTAATGTCTTATTTCATCAATAATTTCATCAAACAAGATAGCAACTTGCAAAATCCTTAATTTCTTATTGAGCTTCAATGTTTCTTAGAAGTGGCATTTTACTGCCACTTTTTATTAAATGGGAATTCCAGTACATAAATAGAACATGTTAGCATATTTTTTTCTTCTATTTCTTCTCAAGCTCCACTATCATACGTGCTTATGTTAAATCGGAACAATGATTTTTGTCTAAGATGTGGAAGTTCCTTGAGTTTGGACTGTTTCCTTCCCATTGCATTAGTGAATACCCAAACTGTGTTAACTGCAGCACTGTGAAAAGCACTGACTGAAATGCGTGCTACTCCTTCCGGCAACCCTCTCACACCCCTTCACTGAGTAATTAAAATACAGCCCAGACACACGTTCTTTTGGTGTCAGCAGTGATTCAGAGCACATTTGCCTTTGAGTCACAAGATTCTAGGTTTAAATCCCACTTTTGAGACTCAGCACAAAAGTTAAGATTGACACTCCAGTGCAACACTGAGTGAACGCTGCACTGATGGGTCTTGTCTGTCAAATGAGATGTTAAACCAAGACTCCATCTGCCTGTTTCATGATGGATATAAAACAAAATCTGGCAGCACTGTTGTGAAGTAGTGTGTGGGAGTTATCCCTGGTATCCTGTTCAATATTTACCCATCAATGAACTTGGCAAAATATGGATTATTTGGTCACTTTCACAAAGATGTCTGAGTTTTCTGAGCTAAATCAGCTGCTATGTTTCCTAGGTTACAACACTGGCTACACTTCAAAAGTATTTTGTTGGCTGTAAAGTGCTTTGAAGGTGTCTGGGGATTGTGAAAAGTACTATGTAAATTCAAGTCTTTTCATTTATGCCACCATATTTAACATATTTTTAAATCTGTGGTAACGTACCAAACACCATCCATAGGTTTGACTGTTGGTGATTACAGTGAAATAAATTGACATTTGATATCGATCAAATAAGATTATGGACACAGTGATAGGCTGTGAAATAGGACGTAAAATAGTTATGGGATATACTGGTAGATTACAGGTACCTGAGAAGCTAAACATATATGGAGCATAGAGGTTTGTAGTTCTAGAGGCTGAGTTCCTTGCAGTATTAATGACATCTGATATTATTTAGAGCGGCAAGGTGGCTCAGTGGTTAGCACTGCTGCCTCACAGCAGCAGGGACCCAGGTTGATGCCAGCCTTGGGTGACTATCAGTGCGGAGTTTGCACATTCTCCCTGCATCTGTGCGGATTTGCTCCGGTTTCCCCCACAGTCCAAAGATGTGCAGGTCAGGTGAATTGGCCATGCTAGATTGCCCATAGTGTTTGGTGCATTAGTCAGAGGGAAATGGGTCTGGGTGGGTTACTCTTTGGAGGGTTGGTGTGGACTTGTTGAGCCAAAGAGCCTGTTTCCACACTGTAGACCATCTTAAAAAAAAAGTTAGTCACTTTCTAAAACTCCATGAATAACTCTTTTCTGAGCAAGATTTGTATTCAGTGGGCATAATTTGAAAAGGTTAAGAACTTCAGACACTATTAGACAAAAAGAGTCTAGTCAAAGCTTTACTTTTGAAGGAAAACTTAAAGCAAGATTTGGTCCAGAAAGAAGCTGTGGGACCAGGAGAAGGAAATGTTCAATCTTCAGTAAGTATTGACATACAGTTAATACAAATCCTTCCATAGCCAGTGGTATTACTGAAAGGGTACCAAACAAGTCAATATTTTCTTAAAAACCAGCTTGGCTGTCCACTAACTGAAGGCAGATAGCATCTTAGACACTTAAGTGGCATTTTCTTGGCTGGCATCATGTCAGTGGCAGCACAGACAGTGCCACATAGGAAGGTCATCAACTGCAAGGCAGCAGCCTCCATGCTGCTTCTTGATGAAAAGGGACAGAGACAGAGACTCAATGGCCCAGGCAGGAAGTCAACTGCGGGCCTCAATGCTGCATACACCTGATCATGCTGGTTAATCAGCCCTAGCCAAGAAAACAAATCTCTACTGAAAGTAAAGGCGTCCTCACGTTTCCTTTTCCTTAACAGTAACCATTTTCTCAGTGACATTGCTGAGGCTGCAGAGCTCCCATAACTCTGATAGGGCAAACAATGTAGTATTCCTTTCTACCTTTCTTAATTTGGAATCCCCCTACCCACTATTCAAATAGTCCCAGCAATACTGCTGTTTTACTTAATCCTCCATGCACAGTTTTATATCCCAATATTGTTGGCAGTAAAAATATCATTCCACGTAAGAGCTTCCTGAAAACCCATCTGCTTCAGTGAAGTACCTTGGGGAAAGACATCTGCAGTAACAGTAATGATTGCAATGAGATCAGCCAGAAGGATTTCATGGAATAGGAGCTCCCTGAGTAGGCCTGCTAATCTGATCCAATCAGGGAGCCTTGTCTGACAGATAAGAACAGGAGTGTCAGTTAGGCGGTAGTGTGGGAAAAAGAAAAAAAGCAGGAGATTATAAAAAAAAAAGAACAGGAGTGTCAGACATTCTGTTCATTCGGAGAGCTGGCTCTGAGGGAGCTGGACCAGTGCCAAGAACTCTCCACGTGTAAGTAAAGAGATGCCAGCCTCTCTGAAGTTATTTCAGCAACATAACCTGATCGGATGTTTATGTAACTCTAGATGCCCATCAGAGTGTTTGGTTCTTAACTGCCTTCTGAAATGACCAGTAAGGCATACAGTTTGCAAAGTGACTTACCAGCACCTTGTCCAGGACAATTACAGATGTCCCTTAAATGAATTAAAAGCAAACACTTTGTTCCAGAAAGTGAACAATGAAAAGTCTGCATTCTCATTCCTTCAGCTGTGAAGTATTGGAAATATATGGATGTAATTTTTTTTTCTCAATTTTGTCTTTTTAGCTTCTTTATGTGAACTGAATTAACCACTTAGTTTGCATTTTGCTGATTTCTCAATCTGTTCGTCTCATTTGCATATAATACTTACTGTTTGTTCATTCACACATATACTAGATGCCTGTTGCTATAGCTGTATCATTATCAGCTCCCACATCCAGCAACTTATATGGTACTTTTCTGTTAAAAAAAAAGGAGTTGAAGGCTGCAGGAGAATGCCTCATAAATCAGAAAAGGACTAATTAACCAGCTTGTGAGGCAGAATACAAGGAGCTAAAGTAACACCATGAGCCACAAAAGTAATCAATTTGTAAATTTAAGTATTGGTCTGGTGATTTTCAATAATCAGTGCCAAGCAAATACAAGACCAGGTGCTCTTGTGATCTCATCCCAACAACCACTTTACACTTTGGGGCGGCCTGGTGGCTCAGTGGTTAGCACTACTATCTCACGTTGCCAGGGACCTGGGCGCATTTCCCGACTCAGGCAAGCGTCTACATGGAGTATGCACATTCTCCCTGTGTCTGCGTGGGTTTCCTCTGAGTGCTCTGGTTTCCTCCCAAAGTCCAAAGATGTGCAGGTTAGGTGGATTGGCCATGCTAAATTGCCTGTAATGTCCAGGGATATGCAGGCTAGGTGGGTTAGCCATGGGAAATGCAGGGACAAGGTAAGGTGGTGGTTCTGGGTGGGATGCTCTTCGGAGGGATAATTGGCCTACTTCTACACTGTCGGGATTCTTTGATTTCAGGGTTTTCAAATGTAGATAACCTAGTATCATATAATCTCTACAAGCCATTTGGCCCAACAAATCCACACCAATCCTCCAAAGAGTAACCCACCCAGACCCATTCCCCTACATTTCCCCTGACTATTGCATCTAATCTACACATCCATGAACACTATTGGCACAGCCAATTCACTTAACTGGCACATCTTTGGATTGTGGGAAGAAACCAGAGCACTTGGCGGAAACCCATGCAGACACTGGGAGAATGTCTGTGTGGAGTTTGCACAGTCACCCAAGGCTGGAATCGAACCCGGGTCCCTGGTGCTGTGAGGCAGCAGTGCTAACCACTGAGCCACCAGTGCTAACCATTGAGCCAGCTACCATGCCACCCCTGTACCAAGGACCCTTGTATCTGTGCAAGTGAACTTGGTACCTACTACAAATAGGAGAAAGTGAGGACTGCAGATGCTGGAGATCAGAGTCGAGAGTGTGGTGCTGGAAAAGCGTAGCAGGTCAGGCAGCATCCAAGGAGCAGGAGAATCGATGTTTCAGGCATAAGCCCTTCAAGAGGAATAGGGTTTATGCCCGAAACGTCGATTCTCCTGCTCTTTGGATGCTGCCTGACCTGCTGTGCTTTTCCAGCAGCACACCTACTACAAATAGGTCAGTATTCATGCTTCTAGCGTTTGATTCCAACTGCCATCTTCACATTACCTTTCAGTAAATTTATTCTGCAGTATAATTGTTTAACTTCCATAACCTGACAGTATAATTTATTTTTCAGTCACAGAGGGCAATTATGTTAAATCGCTGATCTTCGAAATAAATTACATAATTTATTAAAAATTCAAATATCTTACCAGATATGCAATAACTTCATATCCTTGTTCTTTCAGCCAAACCAGAATACATGAGGTGTCCAATCCACCACTGTAGGCTAAGACAACTGTGCCTTTAGATTGAGACATTGTGCCTGTAGAAAAAAAAGGGAAAAATCAAACAAAGGCATTACACATTGCTGCAATTAGCAAGGAAACTACATAAAATTGCTTCTTCTGAAAATACCCTGCTTATTTAATATGATCATGGCTGATAATACTATTCAATACCCTGTTTCTGCTTTCTCCCCATACACTTTGATCCTTTTAGTCCAAAGAATTATACCTATCTGCTTCTTGAAAACATTTGGCTTCAAATGGAGACAGAGGGGAGCAGTGGAAGGATTTCGGAATGGAGGGTTATGACTACTGGTGTTCCACAGGCATCAGTGCTGGGACCTCTGCTGTTCGGGGTCTGCATAAACGATTCAGAGGAAAATGGGACTGGTCTAATCAGTAAGTTTGCAAGTGATAAAAAGATTGGTGGAGTTGCAGATAGTGAGAATTGTCAGAGAAAATGGAATAAATTTAATCCAGACAAATGTGAGGTGATGCATTTTGGAAGGTCAAGTACAGGTGGAAATTACACAGTGAATGGTAGAACTCTTTGTAGTATTGATATGCATAGGGATTTGGGTGTGCACAGGTCCAGAGATCACTGAAGGTGGCAGCGCAGGTAGATAAGGTAGCAAAAAAGGCCAATGGCATGCTTGCCTTCATTGAAAGGGACATAGAGTATGAGGATAGGCACGTTATGCTGTAGTTTTATAGAACTTCAGTTAGGCCACACTTGGATATTGTGTGCAGTTCTGGTCACCACACCATCAGAAGGATATGGATGCTTTGGAGAGGATACAGAAGAAGGTTGACCAGGATGTTACCTGGTATGGGGGATTTTAGCTATGAAGAATGGTTGGATAGACTGGATTTGTTTTCACTGGAACGCAGGAGACTGAGCGGCAACATGATAGAATTACATAAGATTGTGAATGGCGTGGAAAGTATGAGGCTTTTCCCCCAGGGTGGAGGGGTCAATTATTAGGGGACACAGGTTCAAGGTATGCAGGGGGAAGTTTAAAAGAGATGTGCAAAGCAAGTTTTTCACAGAGGGTGATGAGTGCCTGGAATGCACTGCCAGAGTAGGTGGCGGAAGCAGACACAAAAGCAGCATTCAAAAAGCACTTGGACGAATACACGAATAGGAAGGGAATAGAGGGATATGGATCCTGCAAGTGAAAACAGTTTAGTATGGAAAGACAAAATGTGTCAGCACAGGCTTGGAGGGCTGAGGAGCCTGTGCCTTTGCTGTATTGTTCTCAACTGCTTTCTGTGGCAGAGAATTCCTCAGGTTCAACACTCTGGGTGAAGAAATTTCTCCTCACCTCAGTCCCAATGGCCTACCCTTTTATCCTTAGATTGCGATTCTTTTGATTCCCCCTCATTCTTCTAAGCCCCAATGAATATAATCCTAATTGAGCTAGTCTCTCTTCAGAGATCAGTCTGTCTGAAACTTTCAATACACATCCTCCATAGTCAGAGCATCCTTGCTCACCCTCCAATCCATAGGAACTGTTTCAGAGTCCACAGAATCTTGAAAGATGACCATCAATGCATCCACTATTTCTAGGGCCACTCCTTAAGTAAGTTAGGATGTAAATAAACCCAGGGGATTTGTTGGTCTCAGTCCATCAATTTCCCAAACCATTTCATGACCAATGCTACTGATTTTTTTCAGTTCTTCTCTCTCACTAGTCCATGTGTTCCCCACCATTTTTGGAATGTTATTTGTGTCTACCTTTGTGAAGGCAGAATCAAAATATGTCGTAGGTGATCTGCCAACTCTTTGTTCCCCATTATAACCTTGTTTATTTCTAATTGTAAGAAATCTATCTTCACTAATCTTTTTCTCTTTGTATAGCTATAGAAACTTTTACAATCAATTTACATGCTCCCCATAAGCTCACTTGTACTACTTTTAATTAATCCTTTTGTCCTTTTTTGCTGAATTCTAAATTGCTCCCAATCCACAGGTCTGCTATTGCTTTTGGTCAATTTTGCATGCCCTCCCTTGGACCTAATACCATCTTTAAGTTTCCCTTGTTAGCCATGGCCAAGCCACCTTTCCCATTTTATTTGTGTGCCAGACAGGATTTAAATAGTTATTGCAGGTTGAACAAGTTGGGCTTGTTTTCATGGGAGCTTTGAATACTGAGGGATAACTTGATGGAGTGCATAAGATCCTGAATGATCTTGTCAAGGTGGACATGGGACAGATGTTTCACCCTGTTGTATAACTGGGGGATGCCCTTTGAGGACAGAGATGAGGGAATATTGTTTTCTCTCAGCTAGTTATGTGACTGTGTAAGTCTACCTCAGGAGGTGATGGAATAGGAATATTTGAATATTTTTAAAGGCAGAAGTAGACACATTTTTGTCAGGCAGGGGAATCAAAGGTTATAGGAGGTCAATGGGAATATGGAATTTGAAACACAGAGATCAATCATAATTTTATTGAATAGCAGAACCAGCTTGAGGAAACCAAATGATCCACTTCTGCTCCTATGTATGCTTGGCTGAGGAAGAATCGCACTCCTAGACCTCCAAGGATGATAGTGCTGAGGTATTAGAGGAAACATCTTGACACCACTCCAAGTGACCCATCCTCACAAGGAGATTTAATAGTGCCAGGAAGCACAGGTGGAAACACATACAGGCTCCACAGGTGTTTCCAGTCAGCACACCACAAACATTCACTAGGCCCACCACCACCAGCTTGGAAGTTATAGCCGAGAGTCAACTTGCATCTGGAAAAAAAAGACCGTCAGCATGGCTGGCCTGTCTATTCACAGGCCTTGCCAAAGTCTCCTTACCAAACCTCCACAGCCAACTGCCTCTGCTTCAGAGCAGGGTTCCCCCACCCCAGCTGTGGATACAGGGAGTTCACTGAAACACAGTGGGAGGCAGAAAAAGAATAAAACATATTGAGGGTACTTAGATGGCACGGGTGAAGAAGGTTATTTGTAAATAGCACGATGTATATAAATACTAACGGTTTTCATTTTCATGCATGTGCTTTTGACGTTCCCTGTATGAATACTATGTGTTTACACACTCGCTGGCAGCTGTTCAGGGACACACGGAGCCTAAAAATATAGAGGTCCGTGCAGCCAGCTGACACCTTTGGCCCTCCTGGTTCAATTTCTTGAATGGCTGGATACTTCTTTACTCAAAAAAAAAATATAGCTTTGACAGATTTGTCCAGCAGTGGCTGTGCCAGGGAGGGTCAACGCTGCAAAGTGCCCTAAAGTAAGCAGGCTGCATGCCCGCAACCCAAGTTGTTGCCCTTTTAAAGCCCCAAGTGCAGTCATTGGTACAGCTACCTTCCTCACAGCACAAGTTACTTACCCCACCCACTCAGAGTGCGGTTGCAACCACCTTCTTCCCATTGTGCATTTTTGATTTCAAGCACGATGCAAAGTGACACTGCAAGCTCCACTCCAGCAGATTCTAGCCTCAGCCTGACTGAGTCAGTGACCAGCGCCTCCAGCAATATCCCTGTACCCTCCTAATAGCCCATTCCATCAATTCCATAGGAATCACGCTTCTCTACCAAACCAGTCCAGATTTGCCAACTCTTCCCATCCAGACACTGGTATATGGTGTGTACAGGCCTGGGGTGGACATTCGCTGTCTCCCTTTTGACAACATCCCTCCTCTATTACACCCTCCCAGTCATGCTTTACAGTATCAACTCCTTCAAAATCCTGCAGCCCTCTTCACAACTAAACTCCAGCCTGACCAGAAAGCTGCTGTGGCTCAGTGCTACACATCAGCTGCACTTGCCCTCCCCTTAACTTCCTGTGCTAAGATGCGCCTGATTCACCGGTCACTTCACAGACTGCATTACTCAGTACTTTCTTTGGAGTTGCATATATGACTGCCCACCTGCTACAACTTCAGGGTATTTCCCATATAAGCTACTAGCACAGGAAGCAGGTATAAGACTGATATAGCTCACAGCTGTCCGATAAGATGTGCACCCCTTGGAACTGAGAACTGCTTATCGGTAATGCAAGTTGTCAGTTTCTGTGATTTGCGGTTATTGACATGGCATAGCATGTCAAGCAGAGATGCTGTGAGTAAGCTGGTAGGATCTAAGTGAGTGAGCAAGTGCTAAAGGAGCAAGAGCCCGAGATGCAGCCTAGTGCAGTCTGCAAATTGTGCTTGTCCTGGTGCTCAGTGGCCCCAGTGCAGCCTTTCAATGCAAATTACCAATGTGCCTTGCAATGCAAGACTTTACTTCCAGAGTGCACTGCCAGTGCATATTAGAAATGCCAGATGGTCATCATGCATTGCCAGACAGTGAATGCAAACATCTATAGAGGACATTGCGTTCTGCTGGTGTCCTCACATTGTGACCCAAGATGTCGTTGCCCGGTATCCAACACGGAGGTGGTTCAGAGCAAGAGGTAGACTGAATCCACTAGGTACATGCTTTGGCTTCCTTGTCAATTTTTTTCCCCAACAACCACCTTCTTTGATAAATATGGTTAGATGGGAGTGTGAATATTAATCATGAGACATGCGGTGTTATTAATGACTATTAATTAGTATGTTATTGCTTTCTAAAGAGTCACACCACTTGTGAAAAGCATAAAGGATGGAGCAAAACAATCTCAACATCAAGATGGGCCTCACTGCACTCAACATCAAGATAGGCCTCACCCAAATCTGCCACAAATCTCACTTGTTGCTTTGATTCCTAGAAGATCTTTTGCCATTGGCCACATTTATTGTGAACTCCACCACCAGAGAGCAAGGAGTACACTCGTGCAGCAGCACAGAGAATAGGCCTAAACTGGTCAGTTTGTCTTCATAAGAAAAACCTCTCATCTTTGGAGTCAGTCTGGTGAATTGTTGGGTTTGTTTTCAGCAAGAAAGTTCAAAACGGAAAGCAGTGCACTCCAAAATTGTAAAATACATAGAGGAAGAAATTCTCCTCATTCTCTCTCAAATTGAAGTAGCTGAAGTAAGCATGGACCTCTGAACGATGCTGTGAGTGTCAGAATTTCATTGATCAGCAATTTTTTTTTTTTTTAAGAACAATAAGACTGTGCTATTTTGTAGATTAAGGTGCAGAGATAGCCTTTAGTAAAGTGATGTGCTCTATCTGTCTGATATGGGAGATGAGAAAGAATTTAAAATGATCCTGATGATTACGTCTGCAGGAAGAGTGTTGGCTGTGAATCTTATTGGAGCACATCGATTGTTTGGAGTGCCAGCTTGGGACAATGAGGAAATTAAAAGAACCAGGGAGTATGATGGATGGAAGCTTCAGGAAAGTAGAAAAACTGCAGACACAGTCAGTCGGTTAACTCGAGGAAAGGTAGGATAGGTAGATGGGTTGTGCAGCAGACTTCTGTGCCAACTCAAACAAGTATGTTGTTTTGGAAAATGTAGGGGGTGATGGACTCTCAGTGGAATGTAGCACTGGCAGCCAGATTCCTGGTACCGAGACTGGCACTATTTTAATGAGGAGTATGTCGGGTTCCAAGAGATCGATCGTGATAGGAGACTCTCTAGTCAGGTGCACAAGGATGTCGCAGATAGGGTGCAAAATATTCTCAATGGGAAGAGCAACCAGCAGATCGTTGTATACATTGGTATACAATGACATAGATTAGAACCTTGGACCCTGGTGCTGTGAGGCAGCAGTGCTAACCACTGAGCCACCGTGCCACCCCACGGATGAGGTTCTGAAGAGACAACATAGAAAATTTGGCAGGAGATTAAAAAATAGGTCCTCAAGGGTAGTAATATCTGGATTACTCCTGGTGCCACAGGCTAGAAAGATTAGGAAAAGGAGGATAGAGCAGAAGAATGCATGGCTGAGGAACTGGTGCAAGGGGCAGGAATTTGAATTTCTGGATCATTGTAATCTCTTCTGGGGTGTACGTGATCTGTATAAGAAGGATGGTTTTCTCCTGAATTGGAAAGGGACAAATATCTTGGCAGGAAGATTTACTAGAGCTACTCAGGGAGTTGGGATGTCATGTTACAGCTGTACAGAACATTGGTTTGGCTACTTTTGGAATACTGTATGCAATTCTGGTCTCCTTATTATACCAAAGATGCTGTGAAACTTGAAATGGTGCAGAAAATGTTTATAAGGATGTTGCTGGGGTTGGAGAGTTTGAGCTATAGAAAGACGCTGAATAGGCTGGGGCTATTTTTCCTGGAGGATCAGAAATTGAGGGGTGACCTTATGGAGGTTTATAAAATCATGACAGGCATGGAGAGCAGGAATAGGTGAGGTCTTGTCCCCCAGAGTAGGGGAGTCCAAAGCTAGGGGGCATAGGTTTAAAGGTGAGAGGGGAAAAAATATATAAGGGATCTTTGGGACAACTTTTTTTTTTTTTACACAGAGGTTGGTGCATTTACTGCCAGAAGGAGTGGCAGAGGCTGGTACGATTACAACATGTAAAAGATATATGCATGGGTACATGAATAGGAAACATTTGGACAGATATGGACCAAATGCTGGCAAATGGGACAAGATTAATTTAGGATATATGGTCAGAATAGATGAGTTGGACTGATGGGTCTGTTTCCATACTGTACAACTCTAGGACTCTATAACTGGGTTGCAAGGAAATGGCAGATAATTTAAAACAATACATTGATCTTCAAGGTCAAGGACACTACAAACACCCCAAAGATTACAAATAATCAAGGCACTAATGGGAGGAAAGATCTTGTAACAGTCTCTTTCCAAGGGTCAAGTATTTGACAAATTAAAGGCAGACGATTCTCCAGGTTCTGATGGCCTGCACCCAAGGGTTTTTAAGGAAGTGGCTGTAGAGATAGTAGAGTAGAAATATTCCAGTACTCCATGGATTTCAAGAGGGTTCCAGCAGACAAGAAAATTGCAAACATGACATCCTTCTTCAAAAAAGGAAGAAAATTATAAACAGTATTACTCAAGTATCCCTGTACTCTGGTCCTCCTGATATAAAGGCCAGCATTTCATTAGCTTCTTGATTGTTTTCTGCACCTGCTCATGACATTTGAAAGATCCATGCACCTGAATCCCTAATTCTCTTTTTGGAAGTCCACTGTATTTAACTTCATTCCATCTAGAAAGTACCCTAATCTAACCTTTTTCAGTCCAAAATGGATAACCTCACACTTGCTTACATTAAAATCCATCTACCAGAATTTTGCCCATTCACTTAATCTATCCATATCCCTTTGTAATTTTATGCTATCATCTACAGAGGAACCTCGATTATCCAGCATTCAATTAACTGAATTTTAGATTATCTGAACAAGAATGCAAGGTCCTGATGCTTGGTTAACAATGTTGTTATCTTGCATTCTATTGATGGTATCCAATTAACTGAATGAAAAACGCCCCACCCTAGTCCTTTGCGTAACCCAGGTTCCTCTGTAATGTGTCTGCACACTGCCTAACTTTGTCATCAGAAAACCAAGTTATTAATAAATAATGTGAATAATTGAGGCCCTAACACAGATCCTTTGGGACACCATTAGTCACATCCTGCCAATGTGAGAACACACCTATTATTCTCATTGCTGTTCCTGCCACTCAACTATTTTCCCAGCCATGTCAGTAATTTGCCCTTAACAGTCTCTCATTTTATCAAATGACTTCTGGAAATCCATATAAAATACATCCATTGGCTTTCTCCTATCCACTAGCTTTGTCACCTCTTTAAAAAAAATCAATGACATTTATCAGGCAAATCCACAATTAATTGAAAATTTAGATTAGATTACTTACACTGTGGAAACAGGCCCTTCGGCCCAACAAGTCCACACCGACCCGCCGAAGCGCACCCAACCAGATCCATTCCCCTACATTTACCCCTGCACCTAACACTATGGACAATTTAGCATGAGCTGAAAAATGTGCTGCTGGATTTAGTTACCCATTCTTGATTATAGACTCCAACAATTTCCCCACCACAGATATTAGGCTAACTGGCCTGTAATTCCTGGTTTTCTTCTTATGGCCTTCCTAAAAAGCAGAGTACACTTGCAATTTTCCAATCCAAAGGAGGACTCCAAAATCTAGGGATGTCTGCAAAACTGTAGTTAGAACATCTACAATATGCTCCCCTACTTCTTTTAATACCCTTACATGGAAACTGCTAAGAATCTGTTACTCTTTAAACTCTAATTTCCTCATTGCCAATATTTACTTTAATTTTATTTAGTCCCTGATTCCATTGCACTACTAATTTGCCCTGAACCTCTGGTAAGCTATCCTCCTTTGGTACTGTAAATATTGAGGCAAAGTAATTATTCTGTCATTTCCCTGTAGTCATTGACAATGTCCCCAGTTTCAGTCTTTAGTGGGCCAACATGGCTCTTCATCACCTGTTTTCTTTTTACATAATTATAAAATTTCTTATTGATTTTGATGTCTCTTGCACATTTCCTTTCATAATCGCCATGGGGAAGCACAGTGGTCAGCACTGCTGTCTCACAGCACCAGAGATCTGGGTTCAGTTCCTGCCTTGGGCAACTGTGTGTGTAGAGTTTGTACATTCTCTGTGTCTGCATGGGTTTCCTCCGGGTGCTACGGTTTCCTCCCACAGTCCAAAGATATGCAGGTTAGGTGAATTGGCCACGCTAAATTGCCCGTAATGTTAAGTGAAGGGGTAAATGTAGGGAATGGGTCTGGGTGGGTTGCTCTTCGGAGGGTCGGTGAGGACTTGTTGGGCCGAAGGGCCTGTTTCCACACTGTAGGGAATCTAACTAATCTAATCTAATCCCCTTTAGTAGCTCTTATAAACTGTTTTGTGGCCCTTTGCTGGTCTTTGTATCTTTCCCCATCAGCAGGATATGTGCTGTTTTTTGCATTTTAGTTTTTAGCATTTTAGTTTTTATGCTATCCATTACTTCTTTAGTTGTCTATGGCTGTTCTTTCAGTGAAGTGTAGCTTTTCCCTCTTAACGGTATAAATGGGTTTTGTATTAAATGGTTCTTTAAAAATCAGCCCATTGGCCCATCTGATCAAGATTCTGTTGTAATCTGAGGTAACCCTCTTCGCTGTCCACTACACCTCCAATTTTGGTGTTAACTGTACTTCTTATGCTCGCATCCAAATGCAGCACCGATCCTTGTGGCACTCCACTGGTCACAGGCCTCCAGTCTGAAAAACAACCCTCCACCACCACCCTCTGTCTTCTACCTTTGAGCCAGTTCTATATCCAAATTGCTAGTTGTCCCTGTATTCCATGAGATCTAACCTTGCTAATCAGTCTTCCATGGGGAACCTTGTCGAATGCCTTACTGAAGTCCATATAGATCACATCTACTGCTCTGCCCTCTTCAATCCTCTTTGTTACTTCTTCAAAAAACTCAATCAAGTTTGTGAGACATGATTTCCCATGCACAAAGCCATGTTGACTATCCCTAATCAGTCCTTGCCTTTCCAAATACATGTGCATCCTCAGGATTCCCTTCAACAACTTGCCCACCACCGAGGTCAGGCTTACTGGTCTATAGTTCCCTGGCTTGTCCTTACCACCCTCCTTAAAAGTGGCACCGCGTTTGCCAACCTCCAGTCTTCCGGCACCTCACTCGTGACTATCGATGATACAAATACCTCCGCAAGAGGCCCAGCAATCACTTCTCTAGCTTCCCACAGAGTTCTCGGGTGCACCTGATCAGGTCCTGGGGAGTTATCCACCTTTAACCGTTTCAAGACATCGAGCACTCTGTAATCTGGACATTTTGCAAGATGTCACCATCTATTTCCCTTCGGTCTATATCTTCCATATCCTTTTCCACAGTAAATAGTGATGCAAAATACTCATTTAGTATCTCCCCCATCCAATTCGGTTCACGCAATATATCAAGAAATGGTTGGCGATCAAGACTACGAGCCCTGACAACATTCTGACAAAAGTACTGACAGCTCACTCCAGAACGTGTTGCTCCCCTAGCCAAGCTCTTCCAGTACAGCTACCTGACAATGTGGAAAATTGAGCAGAAGAATGGACTGCAGATGCTGGAGATCAGAGTCAAGAGTATGGTGCTAGAAAAGCACATCTGAGGAGCAGAAAAAGCGACGTTTCAAGCAAAAGCCCTTCATCAGGTATGAGCCTGGGAGCCTTGGGGGTGGAGAGATAACTGGGAGAGGGGTGGAGCTGGGAGGGCGGGGAGGAAGATAGCAGAGAGTGCAATAGGTGGATGGAGGTGGGGGTAATGGTGATAGATTGGAGGGGAGGGTGTTGCGGATAGGTGGGAAGGAAGATGGACAGATGGAACAGGTCATGAGGGCAGCGCTGAGCTATAAGGTTGGAACTGGGGTAAGGTGGGGGGAGGGGAATTGAGGAAATTGGTGAAATCCACATTACTGCCATGGAGTTGGAGGATCCCAAGGCAGAAAATAAGGCTTTCTTCCTCCAGGCGTTTGGTGGTAAAGGAGTGGCGATGGAGGAGGTCCAGGACCTGCATGCCCTTGGCAGAGTGGGTGGGGGAGTTTAAGTGTTCAGCCACAGAACAGTGGGGTTGGTTAGTGTGGGTGTCTCGGAGATGTTCTCTGAATCGCTCTGCAAGTAGGTGTCTTGTCTCCCCAATGTAGAGGAGACTGCATCAGTAGCAACGGGTACAGTAAACGACATGTGGAAGTGCAGGTGAAACTTTGATGGATGTGGAAGGCTCCCTTGGGGCCTAGGACAGAGGTGAGAAGGGGGGGGGGGGGGGGGAGGTATGGGCACAGATTTAGCAATTCCTGCGGTGGCAGGGAAGGTGCTGGGAGAGGAGGGTGTTGGAGGGAGTGGACCTGACAAGGTATTCGCGTAGAGAATGGTGTTTATGGAAAGAGGATAGGGATGGGGAGGGAAATATAACTCTCGTGGTAGGGTCCATTTGTAGGTGGTGAAAATGGCAGAGGATTTTGCGATGTATACAGAGGTTGGTGGGTGGAAGGTGAGGACCAGGGACGTTCTGTCCTTGTTGTGGTTGGAGGGGTGGGGTGTGAGCGCGGCGGTGCAGCAACTGGATGCTGGAGTGCATGAACCACCACATGGAAGGGGAAATTGTGGTCTTTAAAGGAGGAGGTCATCTGATGTGTTCTGTGGGACTGGTCCTCCTGGGAGTAGATTAGATTAGATTAGATTAGATTAGATTCCTTACAGTATGGAAACTGGCACTTCAGCCCAACAAGTCCACACTAAGCCTCTGAAGAGTAATCCACCCAGACCTATTCCCCTACCCCTGACTAATGCACCTAACACTAGTGGCCGTGCTAAATTGCCCATTCACCTGACATGTACATTTTTCGATTGTGGGAGGAAACCGGAACACCTGGAGGAAACCCACGCAGACACAGGGAGAATGTGCAAACTCCACACAGACAGTCGCCAGAGGCAGGAATCCAACCCGGGTTTCTGGCGCTGTGAGAATGTGGTAGAGGCAGAGGAATTGGGAATAAAGGATAGCACTTTTGCAGGAGGCAGGGTGGGAGGAGGTGTAATTCAGGTAGCTGTGAGAGTTGGTGGGTTTGTAGAAAATGTTGGTGTTGTGTCGATCACTGTTGATGGTATTGGAGAGGTCCAGGAAGGGGATAGAGGTGTCAGGGATGGTCCAGGTGAATTTAAGGTTGGGGTGGAATGTGTTGGTGAAGTTGATGAACTGTTCAACTCCTTGTGGGAGCACGAGGTGGCGCCGATGCAGCGGAGGAAAAGGTGGGGAGTGGTGCCGATGTAACTGCAAAAGACAGACTGTTCCACGTAGCCGACAAAGAGACAGGCATCACTAGGGCCCATGCGGATGCCCATGGCTACCCTTTTTGTCTGGAGGAAGTGGGAGGATTCGAAGGAGAAATTGTTGAGGGTGAGGGCCAGTTCAGCCAAATTAATTAGAGTGACAGTGGTCGGCCAGGGTAGTCAGGTTTGTGGATCTTGGGAAGGAGGTAGAACCGGGGTTCCCAAAGTATGAGGTTGGAAGCTGTGGGTGAGAGATCCCCTGAGGTGATGAGGTTGTGTATGGTCTGAGAGATGACGGTTTGGTATGGCAGGTGAGGTTGTGGTCGAGGGGATGGTAGAAGGAGGTGTCTTCAAGTTGACACCTGGCTTCAGCGGTGTAGAGGTTAGTGCGCCAAACTACCACTGCACCCCTCCTTGTCTGCTGGTTTGATGGTGAGGTTGGGGTTGCAGCAGATGGAGTTGAGGGCTGCGCGGTTGGAATGGGTGAGAGGGGTGGACAGGTTGAGGCAGTCAATGTCCTGGTGGTAATTGGAAATAAAGAGGTCAAAGGGAGGTAACAGACCAGCACGGATTGTCCAGGTGGGTGGGATGTGTTGGAGGTGGGCGAAGGGGCCCTCAGAAGATGGGCTGGAGTCTTGATAGAAAAAGTAAGTTCAGAGGCAGAGGTAGCAGAAGAAGTGTTCGATGTCACAACATGTGTTGAATTTTTTTTTTCCCCCGGGAACGGAGGATGATAGGGGGATTGAGAAAATTGCCCAGGTTTGTCTTGTACATAAAAAAGGATGAAATTAACCCAGCCAATTACTGCCCTATCAGTCTAATTTTGATCAGTAAAGTTAGGAAGAAGGTGTCATCAATAGCGCTATTATGCAGCACCTGCTCAGCAGTAAACTGCTCAGTGACGCCCAGTTTGGGTTCTGCCAGAGTCACTCAGCTCCTGACCTCATTACAGACTTGTTTCAAAAACTGTCAAAAGATTTTTTTGAGAAGATTTGTAGCTCAGGTGGAGGTTCAGGTTGTAGGTTGTAGGTTTGCTTGCTGAGCTTGTAGGTTCTCAGACATTTCACCTTGCTAGGTAACATAATCAGTGAGCCTCTGGTGAAGCGCTGGTGTTCTGTCCTGCTTTCTATTTATGTGTCTTGGTCTGTTAAGGTGGGTGATATCATTTCTGGTTCTTTGACTCAGATGTTGGAAAATGGGGTCCAAATCGATGCGTTTATTGATGAAGTTCCAGTCTGAATGCCAGGCATTTAGGAATTCCCATGTGTGTCTCCGTTTTGCCTGTCCTAGGATGGATGTGGTGTCGAAGCGGTGTCCTTCTTTGTCTGTACGTAAGGATACTGAAAACAAACCTACCAGCTCAGAAGCAAATTTACAACACAAACCTTCTCAAAAATCGCAAACCCACCTATGGGGACAATACTCTCAAAACTAGCCTGAAGATGGGAACCCAATGCCACCTGACTGAGTGCCACCAACAAACATCTATATTTCCTACATGAATGCCTCAGGAAACAGGTTATTAGCAAAATGTGTCAAGTACAAACCACCGCTCAACACCCCACAAGCCAGAAGAATAGCAGAACAGAACAGCCACAGAATGTTGCGAGAAATGATAAATCATGCCCACAGCCGACTCCATCAGTATGAATGGGAAATTTCATGCCAAAAAACACTTTGTACACCAGCACGACTGATGCAACAGGAATCGATAAGCACATTAAATGAGCCATCAGCATCAAAACAACAGCAGACCAAGAAAAGGAAAAAAAAAACTATCCCTCCAAGAAAAACTGGACAAGCTCTCACAAAAGAACAACGCAGACAATTCAGAAGCTTGGATTAAGAACCTATCGGACCGACCATTAACAGACACAGAAAATGCTATCCTAGCAAGAGGGATGAACTACAACTACAGAGACACAGACAAAAAAGGACTTCCTAGCAGCATTAGAACCAACCTTGAAAGACAACGGACTCACGGAAGAAACCCAGCAGACCACCAGACAGACAATACTAAGCAGGGAAAAAGAATGGAACACCCTCAACACAGGAAAGGAAAGCCCTAGAAGGACTCAGAAAAGACAGAAACATTGGAATCCTACCTGCAGACAAAAGGCTCATGACCATCATCCTAAACAGAACAGTTATTTGAAAAGGTGAACTTACTGCTCACAGATACTGACACCTACCAATAGACGATAGACCTGACTCCACAGCTAAAAACCCATATCACAGCACCACTGAAGAAATCTATACATCAGGCGAAATTAACAAGACAGATCTCCAAAGAATGAAACTCGATGGATCCAACACACCCCACTTCCATGGATTACCTAACGGACACAAGCCAGGGGCCCCTTTCAAGCCCATAGTCTCAGTCCCTGGCACACCAACATACAGACTAATAAAGGAACTTCACCATAAACTGTGCTACTCTCTCCACTCCACCCAAGAATTCCTAATCATCATGATCAAAAGACACCAAGATAAAGAGGATGAAGTAATGGTCTCCTTCGACATAATGGCTCTCTTCACATTAATTAACATCAACCTGGCCAAAGAAACACTGATCTCACTCCTAGACAAACCAAGGATACAAACACCAGACAGCACCAACTCCATCAGCAAGGACAGCAAACTCAAGCTAGTAGACCTATGCCTCACTACCCACTTCACCTTCAAAGACAAGACCTACAAACAAATTAACGGGACTCCCATGCGATCACAAATATCAGGATTCTTAGCAGAAGCAGTAATGCAGAGACTCAAACGAATAGCCCTCTCCAAAATCCAACACAAGCTTTGGGTCTGCTATGTGAATGACACCTTTGTCATCACGAAACAAAACAGATTAGAAGAAACCTACAATATTGTCAACAACATCCTCACAGGCATAAATTTCACCAAAGAGGAAGAGAACAACAACAGACTCCCCTTCTTAGATGTCACAGTGGAACGAACAGGCAATAGAGAACTGCAGACCAGCATCTACAGTGGAACGAACAGGCAATAGAGAACTGCAGACCAGCATCTACAGTGGAACGAACAGGCAATAGAGAACTGCAGACCAGCATCTACAGTGGAACGAACAGGCGATAGAGAACTGCAGACCAGCATCTACAGTGGAACGAACAGGCAATAGAGAACTGCAGACCAGCATCCACAGTGGAACGAACAGGCAATAGAGAACTGCAGACCAGCATCCACAGTGGAACGAACAGGCAATAGAGAACTGCAGACCAGCATCCACAGGAAAGACACACACACACACACACACATTTGGATTTGGCAGTGCCGGTGTTAGACTGGGGTCGACAAAAGTTCAAAATCACACAATACCAGGTTATAGGCCAACAGGTTTATTTGGAAGCACTAGCTTTCAGAGCACTGCTCCTTCATCAGGTAGTTGTCTGATGAAGAGCAGTGCTCCAAAAGCTAGTGCTTCCAAATAAACCTGTCGTACTATAACCTGGTGTTGTGAGATTTTTTAAACTTTGTATAAGCCAGATACTTCACTACAGGAGCATTCATCCCAACACTCACAAACAGAGCTGCATCAGCACATTATTTAACCAGGCCACAACAAACTGCAGCACCCAGGAACTACGAGCAGCAGAAGAAAAATACCTACACAGTGTATTCAAGAACAATGAATACCCGATAAACACAGTCCACCAATTCTTAAACAACTAACCAAAACAAGACGACAACACACCCAAAGACTCTAGCCACACAACTATACAAAGACATCTCGGAGATGACTACCAGACTACTCCGACCCCTTGGCATCATGGTAGCCCACAAACCTACCAACACACTGAAACAGTTATTGATGAACCTAAAGTACCCTGTACCAATAAAGAGCAAAATGAATGTCATTTATAAAATACCCTGCAAGGACTGCAACAAACACTGCATCAGACAGACAGGCAGGAAACTAGCCACCACGAAACACAAACACCAACTAGCCACCAAAAGACATGACCAGCTATCACTACTACCCTTACACACAGACGAAGAAGGGCACCACTTTGACTGGGACAACACATCCATCCTAGGACAGGCAATACAGAGACATGCATGGGAATTCCTGGAGGCCAGGCATTCAAACTGGAACTCCATCAGTAAACACACTGAGTTGGACCCTAATTACCAACCTCTGAGAAAAAGAACCGGAAATGCTATCACCCACCTTAAGAGACCAAGACACATAAACAGCAAGTGGGACAGAACACCAGTGCTTCACCAGAGGCTCACTGATGATGTTACCTAGCATGACGATGAAACGTCTGAGTACAAACCCACCAGCTCAGCGAGCAAATTAACAAAAAGAGCTGAATTCCAGAGGTGAGATGAGATTGAGAGCCCTTGACATCAAGAATGCATTCAACTCAGTGTGGCATCAAGGAGTCCTAGCAAAACTGGAATCAATGGCTATCAGGGGATAACCTCTCATTCCTGGCGCATAGGAAGAAGTCAGTCATCTCAGCTCCAGGGCATCCCTGCAAGAATCCCTAAGTAGTATCCTAGGCTCAACCATTCTCAGTTGCTTCATTAATGACCTTCCCTCCATCATAAAGATCAGAGGTGGGATGTTTGCCAACGATCACTCAATGTTCAACACCATTCGTGACTTCTTAGATACTGAAGCAGTCCATGTTCAAATGCAAAAAGATCTAGACAATATCCAGGCTTGGGCTGACAAGTGGCAAATAACATTCATGCCACACAAATGCCAGCTTATGACCATCACCAGTAAGAGATAATCTAACCACCACCCCATGACATTCAATGGTGTTATCATCACTGAATCCCCCACTATAAACATCCTGTGGATTATCACTGGCCAGAAACTCAACTGAACTCACCACATAAATACAGTGGCTATAAGGGGAGATCAGAGGCTAGGAACACTGCAGCAAGTAACCCACTCCTGACTCCTCAGAGCCTGTGGTATATCTACAAGACACAAGTCAACAGTGCACTTGCTCCAACAACACTCAAAAAGCTTTACACCATCCTGGATAAAGCAGCCCACTTGATCGGCACCACATCCACAAGCCTCCACTCCCTCCACTACCAATGATGAGTAGCAGTGTTGAATGCACCATGTCGAATACAAGTTTTATTTCATATCAGCATTGTAAATTTGGAAGACAGCATAATTTATTGATGTAGGGATACACTCATCTATCAACTGTACTATATTCCAACTTCCTGCACAGCAATGTACAAAATGCATTTGCAAATTCACTGCAGCATATCAACAAGGCTGTTTTGACAGCTCCTTCTAAACAAGAGACTTCTACCACCTAGACAATCAAGGGCAGCAGATTCATGGTAACACCACCAATGGCAATTCATCTCCAACCACATTTCATTCTGGTTTGGATTCATAATAAGTGTTCCTTCACTGCCACTGTGACAAAATCATGGAAACTCCTTGCCTTACAGCACTGTGGGAACACTTACACCACACACTCTGCAACTATTCAAAAGCAGCTTAATCACCAATTTCTCTGATGAAATTTCTTACACAATATTTTGCTTACATTAAAGTTTATATCACTAGCGGGTTAATATCCCCACCTCTAAAACAATCTTTTTTTGTTAGTGCCTCTCCCAGTTTTACTCAAGCAGTTACATTTAATAGCATCTGACTCTTGGAGTTTGAAAACATAACCCTGACCAGTTAAAAGTTTAAAATGCATTCAGAGTCATATACAGTAGTTATACAGCATGAAAACAGACCCTTTGGTCCAAACAGTCCATGCTGACCATAATCCCAAACTAAACTAGTCCCACCTGCCTGAACTTGGCCCATATCCCTCCAAATATTTGCTTTCATTTATGTATTCAAATGTCTTTTAAACATTGCAACAGTAAATGCGTGCACCATTTTCTCTGGAAGTTCATTTCACACATGAACCACTCAGTAAAAACACTGTCCATGTCTTTTCTAAATCCTTCACCTCTCACCTAAAAATATGCCCCCTCATCTTGAAATCCCCCATCCTGGGGAAAAGACACTTGCTGTTCACCTTATCTTTACCACCACCCTCCCACCCATGATTTTATAAACCTCTAAGGTTACCCCTCAACCTCCTACACTCCAGTAAAAAATGTTCCAGCCCATCCTTGTAACACAAACCCTCCACTCCCAGCAAAATCCTCTCTTGAACCTCCTCCAGCTTAACAATATCCTTCTTCGTTTTGCAGATCATGTTAACAAACAGAAAGGCTTATTACAAGTCATGATTTGGAGATGCTGGTGTTGGACTGGGGTGTACAAAGTTTAAAAAAAAATCACACAACAGCAGGTTATACTTCAACAGGAGAAAGTGAGGACTGCAGATGCTGGAGATCAGAGCTGAAAATGTGTTGCTGGAAAAGCGCAGCAGGTCAGGCAGCATCCAAGGAACAGGAGAATCAACGTTTCGGGCATAAGCCTGAAGAAGGGCTTATGCCCGAAACGTCGATTCTCCTGTTCCCTGGATGCTGCCTGACTTGCTGCGCTTTTCCAGTAACATATTTTCAGCTATAGTTCAACAGGTTCATTGGAAGCACTAGCTCATGCTTTCAATTAAACCTGTTGGACTATAACCTGGTGTTGTGTGATTTTTAGCTTATTAGAAGCATCAACATCGCTTTAATGGGGTTTGCAGTCCAGCTTTAGAAAGGGAACTGACCAAACACTGTAGAAATTCTAATTCTAGAAAAAACTGCCTTTGGATTCCTTTAAGCAACACAGGACCTGAATGTCGTCATTCACATTCGAAAGAGTTACTTTTCACTCCCAAAAGTCAATAAAAAAAAGTTAAAACAACTTTGCAAAAGACCTAAAAAGTAACACCAAATCTGCAAACTTCAGGAATTGGACCAGACTGAGTTTTGAAATAACAGCGAAAAATAAAAGTTTCCTGGTTTGAAGTGAAATCGACGTGTCAGAGACAAGATGAAGAGGCTAACATTTTTTTTTCTAAAACTGTAAGGCATAAAGTTTCCTGATCGTTTTGGTCTATGTATGTGCTTTACCTGTGCACCGATTCCCCCTCCCCACACTGAGGACACATCTCACCTGGGTCACTCTGTCGGTTAGTCACTAACGCTCGAGCTTCGAACCTGTACCACTCGCGCTGGATATGATTCTGCGCACAACCTGCCAGCGAGCGAGTTATAAACAGAGCTCGGCGAGCATCGTCTCACTTCGCGGGGGTTGGGGGAGGGACAAAGAGTCGGACGATGGGGGCGGGGCACGGCGGGACCTGCTCGGGATGGGGAAATCTGTGGGCTTGGGGCTCTCATGGGAGTGCGGCATGGTGTGCGAGGTTTTGGTTGAATGGGGGCGGGAATGGGCGGGGCCAGTGTGAAGGGTGGGTCTTGATGAACCGTTGATTGACAACAGCATATGTCAAAGCTCCAGACCTGTTCGCCCCGCCCCCCACGCGCATCATGGTGTCACGCGCGAGTCAATTATGTCCAGCCCTGCCTTTTTTTCTCTTTGGCCCAAGATGATTGACAGGGCATTGATGGATCCAAGGGTCTGGGCTCAAGGTCAATGGATGCTATTTGAGATTTAAGTCCCTCTTCACCCAAAAAGTCAAACTGCTGCAGTAGCTCCTGCTGACAAGGAGGCCACTCAGCCCACACCTGTTTCCTGCCGGAATCATCCACTACTCAGCCCTGTAGTCTTGCATCTCTTAGAAAATGTGTCCAATGCTGTTTTGAAAGCTCTGTTTTCCCTCACGCAGCACAATGCAGGTCCTAACAACTTAGTTTCTTCAGGTTGCCAGTTCTCTGAATCTCAGCTCTTTCTCTGCATTTCCTTTGCCTAGAGACCTTGTGATTTTGGTTTTTTTTGTTCACAAAATATAGACATTGCTGACTAGGCCAAGCATTTATTGCCCAGAAAGGGCAGTCAACCACAGTGCTGTGAGTCTGAAATCACAACTATATCAGATCAGGGAAGGACAGTCTTCACCACCTCCCTATAGCTATCAAATCGCCACTTAACATTCTCTTCATTAAGTAGAGTAGCCTCAGCTAATCCAATATATCCAGATGTCTGGAGTCCCTCATTTCTCATGTAATAAATTATTATAATAAAGCTACAAGCAGTCTGAGAAAATTAACCAAAAAGTAGACCTTGTAATAAGGAAGTAATTTTCTTCAAAAAGAAAGCACCCATGCATCTGCCCTCAACAACAATAGATCCACAAACACCAAGTCACCAGCCATTGACATCTTGCAAGTCACAGCAGAGGTATCTGGCCATGTATCAAAACTTCCAAAGTGGCAACCACTCAGAGATAAAAACAATGACTGCAGATGCTGGAAACCAGATTCTGGATTAGTGGTGCTGGAAGAGCTCAGCAGTTCAGGCAGCATCCAAGGATACCCTGCCTAGCAACTTAAAGTGAAGTGTCAGGAGTGAACTTCACAGTAATTGAAAGAAAGCATTAAGACGTGTTACTAAAACAATAAAATGAATTAGCTAGAACATTGCAAGCTAGTTTCTGCCCTGCATAATGACACAGCAGTTTTCTTTGTCCTGTGGACTGGTTCGCTTCTGGGGTTTTCCTGGGTTTTTCAATTCTTGAAAAGATTGGTACTGTGATTTCGAAACAGGAAGAGATGAATATATATGCCAGAAGGTTTTGATTAATGCCACACCCAAATATATAAAAGATTATTATTTTACAAGTATTTTGATCTCTCAATATTAAAGAGAAGAGTAATGGTGGATTGTCATATGTAATACAAAATGTCAAATACTGAAGAGGTAAAGCATGCCTCTGAACTACGATGGGTTGTGGGATTAGATAATGACTGCACAAGTAAACTTTGTGGAAGTGATAGTCCGACCATTATTCAAAATCCAATTGTGACTTTCTTTTTACTTTGCTCTGAACTGAAAATCTACCAACTGTGACATACACAAGTACCTAAGATAAATGTCAATCTTTTTCCAATACAGAATATTACCAGATCCTCATGTAAATTCCCCACAATTTTATAAATTTGATATTGAGTATTTGCTCTTCAAACCTTCATATCCTAATGTTTTTTCTTCTCTCCAATAAAAATAAAGGGTGTCCCCATGGCTTAAGTTACATATGTACAGACTTGTTTTCATGTCAGAACCAGACAAACATGAGCTACTCTTTGGGTTAGAGTCACAGAGTCATTGAGATAAGCAGCACAGAAACAGATTCTTCAGTCAAACTTGTCCATGCTGACCAGATATCCTACATTAATCTCATCCCATTTGCCAGCATTTGGCCCAAGAACACTTCCTATTCCTGTACACATCCAGATGCCTTTTAAATGTTGTAATTTTACCAGCCTGCACCACCTCCTCTGGCTGCTCATTCCATACAAGCACCACTCTCTGTTACAAATTCTTTAAAAACCTGTTGATGAAATTGTGTTCGTCTTTTAGTTTGATTGTCTTAAGATTTATAAGTATGTTTAATTAAAAAAAACATTAATTTATGAGGTCTTAAGGTGCACTATTATTCTCAGTAAGATTTTAGAAGTAGGCTAATTTCCTTCATCTCTTTTCTACACACGAAATGTAAAAGTCACTCCTAATACTCGAGTATATTTGGCAAAGCAAGTGGATACAAGGACAAATAAAATCAACTCTTACACCATAGAATTTCGTAATATATTTTCCAAACTGTGTTGTAACTTAATACTGACATTGCTTCATTTTGTAAATACTGTAGCTCAACAAGTTTCATTAATGTAGTTCACTACAGAAACAAAATTATTATTTATTGTTGATGTTTTATCTTCCACACAAGCAAGAGCCCTAATCTCATGTGAGGTGTAATCTCGCTCTGGTTCCAAACTCCTTCATTCCATTTTCCTTTAACCACCTAATCTGTTTTTAAATATTGACATAATCTTTAATTCAATTGCTAACTGCATTCTAAAGTCTCCAAACATTTGCGCAAAAAGAAATACCTCTGCTTTCCATTCTAAATCTCTTTATTTAATCTTATCCCTATGTCTCCTCGTTTTCAGCCCGTCAATCATTGGAAGCAATTTATTTACACTCATTCGTTCCCAATCTTTCTTCAGCCATGATGTGGAGATGCCAGTGTTGGTCTGGGGTGGACAAAGTCAGACATCAAATGACACCAGGTTATGGACCAACAGGTTCATTTGAAATCAAACATTTTTGGAGTGCTGCCCCTTGGTCAGGTGAAATGAAATGATTTTCACCTGACCAAGGGACAGCATTTTGAAAGCTTGTGATTTCAAATAAACCTGTTGGACTATAACCTGTTGTCATGTGACTTTGATTTCATAAGTTAAGCATCACTAATAAATCACCATTTAAAAAAATTCATTCAGGGATGGAACTTGCACTGGCTGAGCCAGCATTTACTGCCCATCCCTAACTGACGAAATGGGGTGTGTGGATCAACAAGGTTGTTGGTGGAGAGAGACGTGAGACCTGTACCAGCAGTGGAGGGAGGGAAGGTAGACTGGGACCACGTTGTTGAGGCCAGGTGCAGGCAGGGTAGAGGATGCTGGGGGCTGGACGTTTGTGGTCAGAGGTGAGGAATCGGGAAGAGGCATGCCACTGGGAGAAATGGGTAAGATTGCACTGAGAGCATAGAGCAAGGAGGTGAGGTCATCTGCACTCACAAAGAGAAAACTAATAACACATAGAAATTAATGTACTGGACTTCCATTTTTTGAGGTAAACAAGATGTTGGAGAAGTATGAATCATTTGGTTTATCCCCTTACGCCAGGAAAGGAGGGGAGATGGTCGCTATCACAGTCACCCTGCTGCACTTCACTGCCTGTGCCTATTCAGCTGCCATGCTACCCTCCCTAGAGTCAGGAGAGCATGCCTCTTGATGTTGTGGACAGGGAAGTGGGTGTAGTAGTTGGTCTGAGCAGAGGAGCACAGCGGTTTGACAGGGCTGAATGGCAAGATGTTGATTATTGTTGAGTACAGCTCCAGTTCTCTGCTCCTCTTTGTCAACCCCTTTCTCCATGAGACCTGGATCACTTCCAGCAGCACTATCTTGGAGAATGCTCCTGCCTCTTCGACTCATTCAGCCAAAATTACATAGTTGGCTTCGTTGTGTGTGCCTGCTTGAGGTGGGGGGGGAGTCACGACATTCACAGCATATCAAGATACCTTTCTTTTTGATAGAGTTGTTTAACTACACAGTCTTTCAACTCGTTCCGCACAGTTGTCCCCTTTTATTTCTCTTTTTTTTAAAATTAAACCAAATCACCCATGTTTCTACTTAAAAGAACAATATGCAATATGCAAGCACTACCCATCAGGGGCAGGTAATAATTACAAAAAAGGATAATTACAAAGAGTGGGAGAGAATTAAATTATAATTGAATTGAAGGGGAAACAATACACCCGAGCCCATGTGCTCAGTTTCTAAGGAAACCTGGGAGTGACTGTTGCCAGAGAAGAGAGACAGGCAATAGAGAACTGTGATCCCTTCATGGGCCACTGCCTGGACCTGTTGATAGCTACTTTAGCCAAACCCAGGTGCAGGCCCATGAAACAGTCCTCTGACCTGCCTGCCCTCCTTCCCTTCCTCATTGGGGGCCCAAACATCAGGAGTGTGATGCTGAAATACAGCCAAAAGATTTTCAAAAAACTCAACAGGGTGCAATCTCCCAGAGCAACATCTCACATACACATGCTCCACTGTCTCCACGATACTACATAATAAACAGTTGGTGCTTGTCCTTTATTATACGTCCAGTCAGAGAGTCATAGAGATGTACTGCACAGAAACAGACCCTTCGTTCCAAGTCATCCATGCCGTCCAGATATCCCAACCTATCTATTCTCCCTTGCCAAACCACCCGGCCCATATCCCTCCAAACCCTTCATATCCATATACCCATCCAGATGCCTTTTAAATGTTGCCATTGTACCAGCCTCCACCACTTCCTCTGGCAGCCCATTCCACACACGCACCACCCTCTGCATGAAAAGGTTGCCCCTTAGATCTGTTTTATATCTTTGCCCTCTCACCCTAAACTTATGGCCTCTAGTTTTGGATTACCCCACCCTGGGGAAAAGACTTTATCTATTTATCCTATCCATGCCCCTCATAATTTTAGAAATCTCTATAAGATCTCCCTCAGCCTCCAACACTTCAGGGAAAACAGCCCCAGCCTATCAACCTCTCCCTATAGCTCAAATCCTTCAACCCTGGCAACACCCTTGTAAATCTTTTCTGGAGCCTTTCACGTTTTACAACATTGTTCCTATAGGAAGGTGACCAGAATTGCACACAATATTCCAAAAGTGGCCTAACCAACATCCTGTACAGTCGCAACATGACCTCACAACTCCTGTACTCAATACTCTGACCAATAAAGGAAAACATACCAAACGCCTTCTTCATTATCCTATCTACCTGTGGCTCTACTTTCAAGGAGGTATGAACCTCCACTCCAAGGTGTCTTGGTTCAGCAACACTCCCTAGGATCTTACCATTAAGTGTATAAGTCCTGCTACGATTTGCTTTCCCACTATGCAACACCTCACATTTGTCTAAATTAAACTCCAGCTACCATTCCTCAGCCCATTGGCCTATCTGATCAAGATCCCATTGTAATCTGAGGTAACCTTCTTCACTGTCCACTACACCTCCAATTTTAGTGTCAGCTGCAAACTTACTAACTATACCTCTTCTGCTCACATCCAAATCATTTACATAAATGACGAAAAGTAGAGGACCCAGCACCGATCCTAGTGGCACGCCATTGGTCACAGGCCTCCAGCCCGTAAAACAACCCTCCACCACCACCCTCTGTCTTCTACTTTTGAGCTAGTTCTGTATCCAAATGGCTAGTTCTCCCTGTATTCCAAGAGATCTAACCTTGCTCACCAGTCTCCCATGGGGAACCTTGTCAAATGCCTAACTGAAGTTCGTATAGATCACGTCTACCACTCTGCCCTCATCAATCCTCTTTGTTATTTCTTCAAAAAACTCAATCAAGTTCATGAGACATGATTTCCCATGCACAAAGCCATGTTGACTATCCCGAATCAGTCCTTGTCCTTCCAAATACATGTACATCCTGTCCCTCACAATTCCCTCCAACAACTTGCCAACCCCCGACCTCAGGCTCACTGGTCTATAGTTCCCTGGCTTGTCCTTACCATCCTTCTTAAACAGTGGCACCACATTAGCCAACCTCCAGTCTTCCGGAACCTCACCTGTGACTATCGATGATACTAATATCGCAGTAAGACCCCCAGCAATCACTTCCCTACCTTCCCACAGAGATCTAGGGGGATTTATCCACCTTTATGCATTTCAAGACATCCAGTACTTCCTCCTCTGAAATATGGACATTTCTCAAGATGTCACCATCTACCTCCCTACCTTCCATGTCCTTCTCCACAGTAAACACTGATGTAAAATACTCATTTACTATCTCCCTCATCTCCTGTGGCTCCACATAAAGCCATCTTGCTAATCTTTGAGGTGCCCTATTCACTCCCTAGTTGCCCTTTTGTCCTTAATGTATTTGTAAAAAATTTTTGGATTCCCCTTAAACCTCTTTGACAAAGCTATCTCATGTCCCCATTTTGCCCTACTGATTTCCCTCTTAAGTATACCCCTACTGCCCTTAAACTCTTCTAAGGATTCACTCGATCTATCCTGTCTATACCTTACATATGCTTCCTTCTTTTTCTTAACCAAACCCTCAATTTCTTTATCCTCCAGCATCTCCTACACCTACCAGCCTTTCCTGTCTCTGGACTCTTGTTATCTCATTTCTGAATGCTTTCCATTTTCCAGCCATCCCTTTACCTGTGAAACATTTGCTCCCAATCAACTTTTGAAAGTTCTTGCCTTATAATTTTCTATTTGTAAATCCGTCTTGATTCTGTCCAGTCATAATATTATTTTCTAAGCATCCTGTTATCATGTTGCTAATCTGAGATACTAGCATCTCCCTTCCTATTGATGTCAGGCTGACTGGCTTACAATTCCCCCTGTTCTCTTTCTTTTTCCTTTCTTAAGCAAAACCGTAGACATTTGAAAAGAGCAAAATAAAGGCATCCTCTATTTCTGCAGCCATCGCTTTTGAAACCTTTGGCTTAGGCCATCAGATTGTTCGGGTTTGATAACCTTTTTATAATCATACAAACCCAAATTAGCATTTGCATTTTTATTGGTAATTAGAATTATTGACTTTGTCTGCCATTTTAGCATCATACGAAAATTAAAGGCATGTTTGTTCGAGCCTGATATTCAAATCACTGATGTAAAAAACACAACCTTCATGTATTCTGAGAATCTACTCTCAACTCTCGTTCCTCTCTGCTAACCAGTTTTTAAACTCAATTTGCTAACATTTGCCTGCTCCCTTTCCTCTTGATTTTCTCCAACAGTCTCTTCATCAGTGGATCTTTAAGACTTCATGCGCAGATGATACTATGCATTTCCATTGGATTGGATCCATCAAGTTCTCAGAAGAACTCCAGCAGGTTTTTCAAATGCAATCTTCTTTTCAGAAATTTATGTTGATTGCTTCTAAGAGGCTATCTAGCACTCTCTCCTTAAATTCATATGAGCTCTTATTAATTCAATTTTCTGTTGCTGTTCACTAGCCCTCTCTTCCCCAACCTCAAAAAACAGTTCATCATTAAAATCGAGACAACTTAATTCCTCCTAATTTTCTTGCTTTGTTGGCAGATTTAATTTTCTGTTTCCCTCTCATGATTAGAGTATCTTACAGCAATCTGACTGAGCTAGGATTCCATTTTTAGTTATTGCTCTGTAACTTTATTGACTGAACAAGTATAGATTAATTCTTCCTAATGCATGCATTCCCCCTTTTCTTCTTATTAATCTATTTTGTCCCCCTTAAGAGTGGAAAATCAAAATATAACTTGCAGTCAGGTTCATGTTTGTTCAATTAAGCTTGTATCTCCCTATGAATTATTGTTAATTCCTCACATCCTTTATATCTCCTCTACCTTTATGAGTGCTCAGCTATTCCATTTGTTGTACTTTCTGGTTCAATATTAATCTCATCTATTGCTGTCTTTTTAACAAGTGTTTCATTGTCATTGCTTTCCTGTCCTGAACCATTGAAGATATCAATTGTTTTATCTGCTTATCATATCAGGTATTGATGATAAAGGAAGGGTCAATTCCTTTTCATTCTCCCAGGACTTTGTATTAAGAGATAAGGGGAAGTACCATGGAAGCATGCAGCCCAAAAGCTGAGCCCTGCTTCTCAGGTAAGGCAGAGATTTCCAAAGTTGCTACCATGCCAAGGAATCGGAAGAATCTTTGAGGGATTCCTCAACCTCATATCTTGAGTGTGGTGCTGAAGTGGAAGCAAGGTCATGTACAGCAGCCAATTTCTGTTTACAGCTCAGTGCTACCTCTGAACTTCCGCCAGCCTTATAATTTCCTGCTCTTCAACCATCCCTCAACCCATTGCTATCAAATTCTCTGGCCTTATTACTCTGCATTTTTCTGCATTTCTCATCCCATCATTACCCATGGTCTGACATTCCTTGTCAACACATCTTGGTCTCTTGGATCCCTCTTCAACTTTAAGACCCTTCTCAAAACCCATCTCTTTAACCACATTTTCAGTTTTCTTTCTTAATATCACCTGCGATGGAATGAAAGAAAGGCAAGTTTTAATTTATTTTTGTTCACTCGTGGGACATGAGCGTCATTGGCTGTGCCATCATTTATTGTTTGTCCCTGGTTGCCCTTGAGAAGATGGTGGTGAGCTGCCTTCTTGAACTGCTGCAATTCACGTGCTGTAAGTTATCCCACAACACCCTTAGGGAGGGAATTCCAGGAATTTGGCCTAGCGACTATGATGGAATGGCAATAAATTTCTAAGTCAGGATGGTGAGTAGCTTGGAGGGGAACTCGCAGGGGGTGGTGGTCGCGTGGATCTGCTGCTTTTGTCCTTTGAGATGGAAGTGATCATGGGATTGGAATTCATTTTATAAGGATCTTTGGTGAATTTCTGCAGTGTATCTTTTAGATAGTATAAACTGATGCTACTGAGTGTCAGTGGTGGAGGGAGTGGATGCTTGTGGCTGTGGTGTCAGTCAATCAGCTGCTTTGTCCTGGATGGTGTCAAGCTTCTTGAGTGTTGCTGGAGCTGCACCCATCCAGGCAAGTGGGGTGTATCCCATCACAATCCTAACTTGTTCCTTGTAGATGGTGGACAGGCTTTGGGGTGTCAGGAGGTGAGTTACTCACCGCAGTATTCTTAGGCTCTGACCTGCTCTTGTGGCCAGTGTGGTTATATGGCGAATCCAATTGAGTTTCTGCTAAAGGGTAACCCTCAGGATGTTGATAATGGGGGAGTCAGTGATGGTAACATCGTTGAATGTCAGGGGACAGTGGTTAGATTGTATCTTGTTGGAAAGAGTCATTGCTAGGCACTTCTGTGGTACAAATCTTATTTATATAATGGAGAGGCAACCTCCACTTCCAGGTTCCCACCAAAGAAAGCAAACTGTTACAGCTCATCATAGGGATTCAAATGGATAACCTCACAGCCATTTGGAGGTGAACTATTCTGAATTTGCATTTGTCTTCAGGACAAATTTTGGGAATATCTTATAAAAATAGACAAGCCTGTCCAACTTGAGGATATCCCAAAGTGCTTTATAGCTAATTACGTACTTTTTGAAAAGGATCATCACCATTACAATGTAGATAACATAGCCAGCAATTTTCACTGGGCAAACTTTGAAAACAGCAATGAGTTAATGCCTGGTTGGTTTGAATTTTTAGCAATGTTGGTTGAGAGCATAAACATCAGGCAGCATAGAAGATGGTTCAGCCCAAAGGATTGTGAGGCTATTGTTTTTCCATACCAAAATCTCCTTCAAACTAATCCCCCAGATCTTTGCATCCAACAGAATGGTGACACCTTAAAGATGGCACCTCTTAAAAGTGCAGTCCTCCCTCAGTAATGTTTTACAATTCCAGCCTAGAATTTGTGCTCATGTCCTTCCAATCTATGGCGTCCTGATCCAGAGTCCAAGAATGCCACCAACTGAGCCAAAAACAGTATCTATGAAAGGATGATGATTAGGTGTTATAGCATTTTAGAATTTTGCACCACATACAGTGACCATTCAACTTGTCGCACTTGTGCCAGATCTCTGACAGAACAATTCACTTAATTCCATAGTTTTGTCTTTACATTTTTAGCTTTTTCTTGCATGTATTTATCTATTTTTAAAATTATCTTATGGATTATTGTTTTTAGTGAGGAGATTCATATCCTTCCAATCCTAATTAGCTTCTATCCTTGAGACAAGATGGGCGGAGGTGAGGAAAATCAGACAAAACATCTTGGGAACTAATATCTGGGATGCAAACCAAACCAAATTAAATCCTCTTACAGGAGTCTAACTGCCAACATTAGATAATGTTTGCATTTCCCAATGACTTAGCTTTACAGAGAGTTTAAATCTTATAACCCTATCTCTGTTAAATAGTAACTTATTTCAATCAGTATACAACTATCAGCAATAATCAGCAAACAGCCGGATAACAAAAAGTACTTTTTGAAAATCAAAGACTGCATTGCAAATTTCAGCAACATGCTGGAAAAATGTAATTCCCGAATGAAAGAAATACAAAATAGCCCATTCTGTGCTTAATTAACTAATTTTCCTGTTTAAGAACTGATCCAGAAAATAATCAGGATCGGCCAATCCAAAGACAAATATAGGCATGCCAACATTTTCCTTGAAATCATCCATTCAGTGTTCTATTAAAGGGCTGTTACTTCCGTAGTGGGTGATTTAGCTGAAGACGGTGTACTTAAAAGAAGTAAAGTTGCCATAGTCCCATTGTGTTATTAGAGAGCAAAAGAGAGATAACTGATGGTGGCTTAACCTGAGGGTCACACTGCAGGTAAGGGAGAAGCTGGGAAGGACAACCCTTCAGCCAATGTGGGAATCAAATCACACTGTTGGCATCATTCTACATTGCTGAAAATGTGTTGCTGGATAGGCGCAGCAGGTCAGGCAGCATCCAAGGAACAGGAGAATTGATGTTTCGGGCATAAGCCCTTCTTCAGGAATCATTCTACATTGCCAATTAGCCATTTGCCAACTGAGTCAACAAAACTGCAGCCAAAATAGATATCACATACTTTGTGTGTCCTAATATAGACCCAGTCAGGTAGTCTTAATTCTTCCAAGTCAACCATTTGACACAGTTTACATTCAGAATCATCTAAGGAACCCAAATTTAATGGATAAAAGCACATGTATTAGTGATTGCAAGCTGTACTGTTCAGAAGTTTTCCAGATTTGGTCTCTTAACTACAACTGGACTTGGAGTAATAAGACTATGAAATTGAGGGATAAAATCATCAATTCAGTCAAGCTGTCACTCCAGCTTTCTGCCCAATGATTCCTCTTGGAGAATGGACCAAGGTAACCAGGAGTGAACTTGCCTATGAGTCTCCATTCTTGTCAAATATCATGCCAATGTTCACATTGCAGGCTCCAACCAAGGAGTGAGGTGAGGTGTGGTGGAGCTGCTGCAAGTGTATCTTACACAAACTGGGTTTCTGGTAAGGACAGAAGAAAACTGGGAATTTTTTTTTATGGTTAAAATGCCCTAACTCGAGTTCAGAGACAAACCACACTATTGAGACACACCAGCAGAACAGGCAGAGCTGGACTCTTTATTACTCAACATCCTTAACTGAGGAACAAAGAAAGGCATGCAATTAACATCTTATTCAAATTGCATGTACAATAAATTACTTTGAATAGCAGTGAGAGCTGTTAGTGTGCATTTCACTCATTGAATGAGACTCAGATATAAAAAGTTACTGATTGAATTTGGAGCAAAGTAGTTGATAGAAGCAGTAAAAGGAAATGGAGCAATAATGGACTAAGGGAAGCAGGCTGGTGTGTTAATAAAATCCATTCAATCTGCTATATAGCTGCAGGTTTGTTATTAAAAATTTAATATACACGCTGTCAGAATATGAAATTTACTTTTCTCCATTGGTAGGCATCACTAGTATTCACAGGTGCAATATGTTTTTGGATTTATTCATTCCCATGGACTGTCTCAGCCAGTGTGTCAATGTTGGTGTAGTATCTGACCATGGAGTGGGTGGAGGTAGCAAACAAGCTCAGTCATGTCTTTACTTGAAATCCACATACACATGATCATGTGACAGTGCTCAAAACATCCCACCCATTCATTCCACCTTAACTAGGGAAATCAGAGAAAAATGGAGAATTGATTGCTACTCAACTGGAAATCAGCTGAAATATATGCAGATAGTTACTTCATTTAAATTTATCATTTGGAGGTGCCCGAGTTGGACTGGGGTGTACAAAGTTAAAAATCACACAACACCAGGTTATAGTCCAACAGTTTATTTGGAAGTATTAGCTTTTGGAGCACCTGATGAAGGAGTAGCGCTCTGAAAGCGAGTGCTTCCAAATAAACCTGTTGGACTATAGCCTGGTGTTGTGTGATTTTTAACTCTAAATTTATCCTATTTGATCCTTTGGATCCCATCAGATCTTTAACTTCAAGCATTCTGAACAGCACCTTCCAAGCTCACGATGTCTACTACCTTGATCGTCCAGGGCAGAAGGTCCATGGATACAGTGCCATCTCCACGTTCCATCCAAGCAACACCCCATCCTGACTTGAAACTATGTCACTGATACCTCAATATCATTGGGTCAAAATCTTCAGGCTTTGACAGCACAGTGGGTGTGCCCTTACAGCATATGGACTGCTGTGATTCAATAAAGTAGCTCATCCAGACCAATTATCAATGGACAAGCAACTCTATATCCTGTGAAAGAATTACAATTTTTTTGCATGCCCATAGCTGGTGGTAACATAAACCTGTGTGCAGCCCAGACAGGACCTTTCAGACTTTACAGCCTTCAGAGTTTGCAAACAGGCAACTGTAAGACCCTGGTCCTGTGTGTGGATGGAAGGTTTTCTGTACCACAGAATCCTTGCTCCTCTCCAAGAGTGAAGGCTCAGCCATGCTCACATTGCTGAACTGACATGTCAGCTTTTACAGGCCTTTTTGAGCACAGCTGTGTATCATTCTTCTTCCTCCTCAGAATATCTTCCAGTTGGAATGTCCCCTGTTTTAAGAGGCAGGGGTTGGCTTTAAGCAATGCTTGCCTTGCAGAAACCTGCGTGCAAAATTTGCTTGCTATATACATTAGAAGGAGCACTTATACTTTATTCATCATCCTCAAGCCCAACTTTGGGCCTCATCCATATGTTGCCCCAGTGCAGTGTCCCTTCACTTTAATCAAAAATGGCAATGTTCCAATTTACAATTGGATTTCGCTGTGCACAGGAGATGATAATGAATAGAATAATGACTGGACTAGGAGAAAGACTAAAGCAGAAAAAAAAACATTATATTTTATTGTCTATAGAAGATTGTAATGTAAACATACTACATATTTAAGACTTTTCTATCTCCATTTATTGGGCCCTTAATCTGATATATTGTTGAAATTGAATGACTTGGATCCTTTGAAGATTTCTCTCAAGGTAAACTGCTCATCCTTATGGATTAAAGCCACTTATTGACTGTCCTTATCAAGTGGATTCCCAGCCGCAGAGTATCAGTGTTCTGATTTCAGAATGTCTGGGTTATTTGTTTTTTTTTAAATTTGAATGAAAATTTCTTAGTTTGCAATGTGCAATTGAGGTGTAGTCAGTTTATTTTGGTTCATGTTGTTAATTCCGTTTTATCCAGTGAGGCCATATGAGGTGAAAAAATATATTCCTGCATTTTGAGTTTAATACTGTATTTTTTGAGTCTTGTAGTATTCACCCATATAAATATATACTTTACCTATCCATGTTAGGCTTGGTTATATGAAAGATCATTGGTCATTTAAAAATGCCGTGAGGTAATTCAATGGCTATACAGCTATGAGATAATGTTTTGGTATTTTACTATAGCTGGAAGAGTAAGGAGAAGATCTAAACTCAGGGCCATTATTGGTGGACTGTGCAGTGTCATTGAGAAGAATGTAGAGAACGAGTCTGTCACTTGTCAGAATGTAGCCGTGTTTGATCACAATGCTTGGCAGTTGACTCTGTTCCACACAATATTTTGACAAATTTTTTGTTCTCCTTCTTCTCCACTTGGACATTTCCAACTTCTTGATATAGCTCCATAAGTACTTACGGACTTATAAGCTCCTGGACTAGTGTCCTTCCTTGATTCGTGAATCGATGTTGTAAGTGTTGTGACTTCACTGTGTATAAACTGATTTCTTAATTTGCTCACATTACCACAGTGAAGCTGCAATCAACATGACAAACACAGTTAATCATAGGATTTCAGTCCATTAGAACGTACAGAGAAACATTAAAGGATCCAAATCTTTGGACCGTTTATTTCAAAGATAATTCAGATTAAGTGTCCATTCTGTAAGAGGAGACAGAAGAGTCAACAAACATATTCTGACTAGGAGATAATGAGAAAAGCAATAAATTTCTGTTTAACCTTGTGTGTACACATAAGTTTAATAGGTTTTTTAAACTCCACATAATTTGAGTCCTTACATCTATTGCTCTGCATTTGCTGCTTTTCTTTTTCCCATTCACTGTATTATGGATGTCATTGGCAAATCCAGCATTGGTGCTCTTCCCTATTTGCTCTTGAGTAGATGATGGTGAGTTGTCACGTTGATCAATGCATTCTGGAACAGAGTCAATGCCAGGCAATGAGAGGTGACAGACTTGTTCTCTACCCTTTTCTCAATGACACTGCACAGTTTACCAATAACAGCCCTGAATTTAGATCTTCTCCTTACTCTTCCAGCTAAAGTAAAACAACAAAATTTAATCTTGTAGCTGTTTATCCATGATGTCAGTATTCTCACAGTGCTGTCAGGGAGTTCCAGGATTTTGACACAACAGCAGTGAAGGAACAGCGATTCAGCTACAAATCAGGATGTGAAGTGATTTGGACGTGAGCTTGCAGATACTGGTTTTCCCACTCACATACTATCCAAGTTGCTCAAAGCAGTAGAGGCGTGTGTTTGGAAGGTGCTACGAAAGATCCACAAAGAGTTGTTGGAGTGTATTCATTTGTCAGCAGTCTGTCACAGCTCGGCTCAGGGTAAGTGTATAGTTGCAAACTGAAGTGGTGATCACAGGCTCTGTTACATTTGGGGCAGAAGGTGATTACAGAAAAGGGTGGGTGAGGCAGCACCCTTCTTTTGATGTTTCTGCCTGGCTTCCACTTTTTCCCCACGGCAAGTCTCAAGGTGCTTGATGCCTTCCCAGATAGTCCTCCGCCACTTTGGACAGTCTTGGGTCAGTGATTCCCAGGTGTCTGTGGGAATGCTGCACTTTGCCAGGGAGGCCTTGAGAGTATCCCTGAAGCGCTTTCTCTGTTCACCTGGGGCTCACCTGTTGTTTTCGAGCTGGGAGTAGAGCATGTTCTCAGGGAGCCTCATGTTGGTCATATGTATAATGTGCCCAGCCCATAATAGCCGAACAAGGCTGGACAATGCCTTGATCCTGGGGATGATGGCCTGGTCGAGAACGCTGGTGTGAGTGCTTTTCTCTTCCCAAGTAATTCGCAGGATCTTGTGTAGGCAGCGTATCCTGTATATGGCACACGCTGCTGCAACTGTGTGCTAGTGGTGAAGGGACTGAATGTTTAACATGGCAGGTGGGTTACCAATAGACTGGGCTGATTTGTTCTTAGATAATGTTGAGCTTATTGGATGTTGTTAGAACTTCACAAATCCAGTCTGACGGAGAGTATTCCTGACTTATGCTGTATAATTGATAGAACTGGGAGGTTCAGAGGTGAACTGCTCACTACAACATTCCCAGGCCCTGAACTGCATTTGTAATCACAGGAATTATGTGGCATGTCTAGTTCAGTTTCTGGTCAATGGTGATCTACAAGATGTTGATAGTGAGGGATTCAGTAATTTTGGTGAATGTCAAGGGGAGGTAGTTAAGTTCTCTCTTTTGGAGATAGTTATTTCCTTGCAGTTACATGGCACAAATATGCCACTAATCAGTTCAAGTCTGATTATTGTTGTGCTCTCAAGGGGCAGTTAAGGGTCTTAACTCTTTTCCTTTTGACCTCAAATTTAAACTGGGAAGGAATTCGCATGTAACAACAACAATTTGGATTTATATAGCACCTATGGCAAAGTAAGACATCCCAAGTTGCTTCATGGGAATGATTAACAAGCAAACTTTGACAATAAACTCCCTAAGCAAATATTAGGACAGATGACCAAGAGTTTTGTCCAGTAAGTAGTTTTTAAGAAATGTCCTAAAGGAGAAAAGAGAGGTAAAGAAGTCATGGTCAAGGTGTAGGGAAGGGAGGGTATACTGCAGGAGGGAGAAGGCATGATAAAGGGAAGGAAACTGGGGATACACAGTGAAAGGGTAAAAGCAAATTAATGATAAGGATCCCTTATACAGCACTCAGACTATAAATTGGGGAGTTGGTAAGCAAGGAGAAGGGAGGAAAAAGGATATTGTTGAAGGTTTCTCATATAATTCCTGGCAGCCATTTTAGGATTGTTTGCTGCTGTAGGTCAGTCCTGAGATATTTTGTGAATCCTGTCAGGTTCATAGGAAGTAACCAAGAAATTAGGAAAACTAGAGTTTGGTATTTCTTTCAGCTCAGTCCCAACTTTGCCTTTTTGTAAAGTTGCAACTGATTTTGAGGAACTGAATGGATAATATTACAAATCAGATAAATCCGGAATGAATTTCACTTCCTCTTGAGGTTTCTTTGTAAGGTTGCCTGGAACTTTTGTCATTTCTTGTAAGTGACGTTAAGTCACAAAGCTTTGTATGACACACTGGGGTGGTGTTGGGTGTTCACTAAGTACATGCAATTTTCTGCTGTCAAATCACTATCTTAAGTATTCCCAGATCTAATTTTGAAGGTGCGTCGTGGGGAAGCCATATTTTAGAGCCAGAGCTTTCAGGAATTCCTGGAGAAATATTAGCATTTTCCTGGACCTTCTGCAACCCTCCACTGGATTTCACTGAGCAGCCAATAGTTCTTCAACAAAAAGGCTGCAGCTCAATGATTTACTGTCATGTTTACAGGGCCATCCATCTTCTAAAAGAAACTTTTGCTCAGAAATTCACACAAACCCATTGACCCAATCACATATCAGAAAACCCTTGCTACCATCTCTCTCTCTCCTCATTTGAGCATTTTATCAGTGCTTGGGTTGACACGTGGGGAGGGTTTGCTGCCTCATGGGCAGTCAACCCGGAGAACTGAGGTGCCATGGGCCTGGCTCTGGGGTTGGAGGGGGACCACTTTCTTGTTTTAGAAATTCTTTAACCCATAGGGCTCCCCCACCAACCCCAACCTCCCCACAATCCCCCCCACCTCCCCACCCCCATCATGGTATGACCACTGCTCCCAGTGGCACTGCTGAGCTGCTGGTGCTCTGATTGGAGACTGCAATCCCGGCGGTAGATGCTTTATTGATTGCCACTGGCGCGATGTGTCAGTACTTTAGCCCACTAATGTGAGCTGAGAGGTTGACAATTTTCAGATTAGTCAGAATCTTATCAAATAGCAAAGCAGGCCCAATTGGACGAAAGGCCTACTCTGAACCTATGTCTTATGATCTTATGGCCTTAACGTGTTTTACTTTGCTCTCTGGCCACCTACTTTCAACCAGGCACAAGGACCCCTAATGCCATTTTTACATCCAATCCATTCACTCAGACAAGGGTATGACTCCAGTCATCTTCTTGTACCTTGCCAGAAATGCCAGTCTTCAGTTTCAGATCAGGCAATGAGTTTTGGCTGGTCATATCAACATGGCAAAATTCACAACCAGACTTAATCCTTGCCCTATTTTTAAACTTTACATAAGATACATCATCATCAAGCTGTATGACATATTTGGAAACATATCAGGCTGCAGTTTCCAAATAATGCTGTAAATAGAAGGAGAGAGATCTGATTTTGCTCAGATCAGTTGTCCACCTTCTTACTGTGTGGGAGAACCTCATTGCTTATTGTGGAAGTATTAGGAGCAAGTAAACACAGAGTTCATGGATTCCCCGTGTTTCAGCTGGAGTTTAGCCAGCTAAATTCACCCAGTTCATCAGTACAGAGCAATGGTAAATGCCCAGCCAGGCTTACTCACTTGTTAAATTTGTACAATGGCATTAAGAAGGAAAGATCTCAGCTCCTGGTAATGAAACTACTTCCAGACCTCATTGATGAGTCAGTGGCTAGTAATGGGTGAATCACCACTAATTTCCTATGGGCATTGCATGCTTGCTTAGTTCAAACATTACCAAACTGAGCAGAGAAGGAAAAGGAATTTTTATTTATATTTACCTATCACTTTCACGACCTCAGAACTCCTCCTTTCTGCCCTTCCAGAATTTCACATTGTCCCAGGCACCTTGATCTGCAATATTAAAATTGCTCTCATGCAGGAATCTGACCCCTGAAAATATGTGAAAATCTGCATGTGGTGCATACCTACTGGACTGGGTTTGTTGTTGGAAAAGTACGTACAAAATACAACAATGTGGTAGATGGCCAGAAAATCTGATAAGTCACATTGGCCGTGAGATAAACATTGGTCAGGGCAATAACAATTCCATTTTTAAAATTTATTCATTCATGGGATAGGAATGTTGCCTGTCCCTAGTTGCCCCTTGAGAAGGCGGGGGTGAGCTGCCTTCTTGAACTGCTGCAGTCCACCTGCTGTGGGTTGACCCACAATGCCCTTAGGGAGGGAATTCCAGGATTTTGAGCCAGTGACAATGAAGGAACAGCAATATATTTCCAAGTAATGTGTTACAATTTACATAATGCCTTTAATAACACATCCCAAGGAATTCAACAGGAGGGTTACAAAGTAATATTTGAAACCAAGTGACATGAAGAGACTTTAGGGTCGATGCCCAAAAGAGATTTTAAGGAGTACCTTAGTGGAGGAAATGAAGGTAGAAATGTGAAGCATTTCAGGAGAAGAAATTTCAGAGCTTAGCAGCTAATGGCCACTAATGATGGAGTGTTTAGGATTGGGGATGCTCAAGAGGCCAAAATGAAAGGAACACAGATCTTGCAGGGTTGTGATGCTGAACAAGATTACAGAGATGGATAGGGGTGAGATCATGAAGAGATTTTATCTCCTCATGTGGCACAATGTCAAACCTTGTTTTCAATTGCTTCTGTGAAACACTTTGAGATCTGTAATGATGTTGACAGTGCTCTACAGTATAAATATAAGTTGTTGGTTGGGAACTTGAAAACTATGCTTACGTTTGTATAAAAAATTACTTGGGAAGCACTAAAATATTGAATAATTAAATTGAAGTTTCCTCTTTAATGCATTGATCACACATCAAGCTCCCCTGTGTAATCTTTTGTTCAGTCTTGAAGCTTGTCTCTAATTCATTGATCATTTCTTACTAGTTTGTTCCCAGCGCAGCAGTGAACCTTGAGGGGAAATTGATGAGCAGTGTGTGGCTTTTAAAGCTGAGCTTAATTTGACAGCTGGAAATGGCACATGCCGAACAATTAGTCAAAACTACCATCCACAAAAAAAGTAGTAGCCCAGTCAGTTTGAGCAGTTAAAGTTCTACAAGGTGCTGCAAGATGGAAAAGCAAATGACTAGGTGCAGTATAGATAATGTTCAACCTGTGCCTGCACTATCTTCAATGTATTTATGTAACAAAGAATTTGGAAGAAATTTCTTTATCCAGCGAATGGTTGGAATGTAAAACTTGCTGTCAGATGGTGAGGATGAAACAAGGAACATAAATGCATTTAGAGAGAAGCTTCATAATTACAAGGAGAACAGATGAGAAGAATACATTGATATATTGAGAAGAAGCTTGTGATCATGAATGCTGGTACAAATTAGTTCGAATAAATGACTTGTTTCTGTGCTGCAAATTCAATGTGTTAGAGACAAATTATGGTTTTAATTTTTATTTTATTTCCAAGGCACTCAGTAGTGGCAGTTCAGGTGTTAAGTAGAGCATTTATTACCCATTCTTGGTTGCCCTTGAGAAAATGGAAACTACCTAAGTTTGACATCAACCGATCACCTGGGTCATTGGTTTTGCTAGTCTTGACTCTCTAATGGCACAAATAACACAGAGGACAAGTTATTTTCCTGACAAACTTTCAGTGACAGTCATTAACCTTTGATTATGGACGTCATTGTACATCTTTGTGAAAGCACTGTAAAACCCACAGAGGCATGTCGAAAGAATACCTTTGACCCAGTTCCTGGAAAGAACAGTCACTCTTTTCCTACCATTCGCATTAGTTGCTCTGAGGGGCCAAGTGATTTACTCCTGCTCCTAATTCTTGTATTTGTATGGGGCTTGGTTGCTTCATTTGGCTTGACAGTTGATGTGTGATGCAGAGTAATGCCAACAGCATGGGTTCGGTTCGGCTCAGGTTACCATGAAGGACTCTCATTCTCAAATTGTCCTGTTTCCTGAGGCCCTTCAGGTTAAACCACCACCAGTTATCCCTCTCTAATTAGAGCAGCCCTATGGTTTGGTAAGGCTATGGTGACATTACTTCCTGATGTGGATGATGATAGCTTTTGTTTCTGCCTTGGCTGGAATCTTGGCAAACGTCTTACACAATCTTACAGAACTGTGGTTCAAATGCACATGGTGCAATTATATTCTTTCTTAATAGATCAACCGTATCATTACTTCATTTATACACCATGTATTAAATACACATTCATGCGCAATGTTGTTCCACTTTATAATTTCTAGTACTCCTCTGTGACGTTTCCCCTGGCTTGCTGCAATACCTTTGAAATGCTTGACTCAACCCAATGCACTTCCTTGAATGTCAATATTGAAATGAACAGAAGTGGCTGCTTCAGTTTTTCCGATAGGGCAGATTTGAAGCAAGCTGCTACCATGACAACCAGAATCAATGCAATCCAGAAACATGTCAAGTGATTTTTATTTCCGCTTAAGACTCTGGCAATCCATTTTGTTTTGAATCCAATATCTAAACAAGTAACCCTTTCACTGAAAGATGCAGAACCTTCAGACAAATGACTAAAGTCGTGAGGAGAGAGGTTGACGGTTAAGTTCAGTTTGGGTTTTGAGAAGGGGGTGTACAGACTATTATTTGTTTGTTACTTACTGCTTTAGTATCCTGAATCACACCCATGGCTATACTCCTTACTATGGAGTTTAGAGAATGAAAGAACCATTTAGATTTAGACTTAGACTTTATTGTCACGTGTACTCAAGTACAGTAGCATAGTGAAAAGTGTATAATGTCACCACACATGGTGCCACCTTAGGTACCAAGGTACAAAGTAATAAGAGAGACAAGATTTTAAAATTAGGTACATTTGGGTAAAGGAGTAGGTCAAACAGTCAGGGCACGCAGGAACAAAGCAGATAACAAGGCAGGACCAATAAATTAAACTGCATTTATTTCAGTGCAAGAGGTTTAATAGGGAAGGCAAATGAATTCAGGGCATGGTTGGGAACATGGGACTGGGATATCATAGCAATTACAGAGACACGGCTCAGGGATTGACATGACTGGCAGCTTAATGTTCCAGGATATAGACGCTATAGGAAGGATAGAAAGGGGGAGCAAGAGAGGAGGTGGACTGATGTTTTTGATATGGGATAACATTATAGCTGTACTTAAGAGAGGATATTCCTGGGAATACACCCAGCGAAGTTAGCTGGATGGAACTGAGAAATAGATGATCACCTTATTGAGATAGTACTACAGAATGCATCAGTATGTGGATGTACCTATTAACGAATGTGCACAATATGACCCTTTTTCAGAACTGATAGTAACTAGGGAAATGTGGTATATATGTTGGAGTCGGGGTGGAGAGTGTTAGAATAAAGGGTTAAATGATAGCTGGAATGGAGTCCAACAGAAGAGAAAGACAGTTAAGTTGACAAAAGGATGGATAATGGTAAAGCAGCTGGAGAGAAAAGCTGCTAATGGAGACCATAAGTAGGTGAAAATGGATTGGCAGTACTGAAAACAACCCAGGTGATGATAGGGCCTGGGCTGTGGGGGTGGGGAAAGGACATGGAAGGAAGTGTCTAGGCCTTAAAATTATTGAATTTGATATTGAGTCCTGAAGGCTTCAGGATCCTAGCACTGTGTGAGAGCATGAGGATGACAGATTTCTTTCCCCAAAGTGCATTAGAAAATTAGTTTTTTTTAATGACAATGCAGTTACATTGCTGCCATTAGACTAGTTTTTATTTCTGGGTATCATTGGATTTAAATGTGCCATGGTGGGATTTGAACCCATGTCCCCAAAATATTAGTTCAGAAGAAGAATCGTGCTAGGTTTGAAACATTAACTCTGCCGTCTCTTCACAGATCATGCCAGACCTGCTGAGTTATTCTACCATTCTCTGACATTCCTACCCCATTGCCCTCCCCAGTGGGTGGCTCAGTACCAAATAATGTGTAAAAAAAATTTTGTCATTCAAAAAGTAACAAAAAAAGGAGAGATAACTTTATTAGAAAACAATTTGAAATATGTACTTTAAAGGAAAGGAAGACAGCTTTATTATAGCACAAACAGGATAATAAATCGGTCTGTTCAAGACTGCTCCCCAAAATGGTAAAACAACCTCAAATTGACTACAAATGAGAGAGGGGGACAATGAGGGAATGCATAACTGAAATTCAACCAACAGGTACCAGGCAGGGATGGAAGAATCCATTGAGGGGCAATTAAAGATGAATAACAAATGGTGGCCCAACCAGTGACACCCATGTCCCTTAAATGAATAAAATATAATACTATTAGATACAAAGTATGGATCCAAATCTAAGTGGGATACACATGCCCTATGTCCTCTGAAGCTTCTGAGTGACTACCTTGAGAAACATGGCCACCATGTAACACCTATCTTTCATAGATTGACTTAGAGAATGCCAGAACGGAGAGTCTATCACTGTCCAGGAAGACTGAAATTGCTCAAGCTTCTTGTTTTGAGAAAGTGGGTGTCTTAGAAGTGACCCTGTGTAGCTCTTTAAGTTTATGAACAGATTTGAAAGGCCAGAGGTAGAGAAAACTTTTTCGGTGTTGGAGGAATCCTTAGCTAGGGTCTACCAGTTCAAGAAAGTCACAAAAAAAAATCCAATAATGAATTCGGGAAAAACTTGGCTGCAGAGAATGGTTAGAATGTGGAACTCGCTGCTGTGCTTTAAGACCCTGGTACAATACATTTAAAGGAAACTAGATAAGCAAATGATGGAGAGTGGAATTGGAGTGTACGCTGATAGGGTGAGATGACATCGACTGAGAAGAGGTTCATGTTGAGGATAAACACCAGTTGAGCCAAATGGCAAGATTATGTGCTGTATGTTCAGTGTATTCTAAATGCTGGATGAAGGGGAATTCCCTTCCAACTTCTTTTATCTTCCCTCCGTTCTCTCTGAAAAACATTTGGTCTTTGTCCATATAAAATCAAAAGAACTGCGGATGCTGTAAATCAGGAACAAAAACTGAAGTCGTTGGAAAAGCTGAACATGCCTGGCAGCACAGTGGTTCAGTGGTTAGTAGTGCTGCCTCACAGCATCAGAGACCCAGGTTTGATTCCAGCCTTGGACAACTGTCTGCTTGGATTTTGCACATTCTCTCTGTATCTGTGTGGATTGCCTCTGGGTGCTCTGGTTTCCTCCCACAATCCAAAGATGTGCGGGTTAGGTGAATTGGCCATGTTAAATTGCCCATAGGGTTCTGGGATGTGTAGGTTAGGTGCATTAGTCAGGGGTAAATGTAGAGTAATAGGGTAGGGGAATGTGTCTGGGTGGGTTACTCTTTGGAGGGTGAACTTGTTGGACCAAATGGCTTGTTTCCGTACAGTAGGGATTCTGTGGTCTGTGAAGAAAAACCAGAGTTAACGGTTTGGGTCCAGCGAACCTTCCTCAGAACTGGTGAAGTTCTGAGGCAGGGTCACTGGACCTGGAACGTTAGCTCTGATTTTTTCATCACAGATGTTGCCAGACCTGCTGAACTTTTCCAGCAACTTCTGTTTTTGGTCTTTGTCCATGATGTTTGTATGCTGGGATTGACAGAGCTTAGTAACTCCATATTTGAAGATTCAACCGTGCAAACTGATGACATCAAACTACCCATGTAGCACAATGGAAGGAAGGATTTTAATTGCTAAGGATTGATGTTTTGCGGATGGTTGGGAAGATAAAATTTGTCATCAAACTCAGCCTGAAAGCATCCATCCCTGGTTTTAACAGAGTGGGTCTATCAGGAAGGAGCAATCAATCAATCATCAGGTGGTGTGTCTGTGACTAAAATCTTTAAGGAGGTTGCATGCTTCATTATAACTACTTATTTGACACATGCGCACACTTAGTCCTGTGCCTTGGGAATCCCAGTAGGTTGAAGGAAGCCAGAAAAGGCAGAATAATTGTATATTGTGTGTAACTGTATGTCAGGGTGGGCATTAGCACCACTAATCCATAAGCTGGTTTCCAGCATCTGCAGTCATTGTTTTTACCTTATTAGCTGGGAGATTCCATTGTGCTCCTATAAGTAGGAATGGACTCAAACTTTGGCTGTTGGTAGTCGAGATGCGTACTCATAATGTATGTCTCTTATGAATAAATGTTTGTAAAGATTGGCTTCAATTCTGTCTTTTACTGCCTGGCTTTCTAAAATAAAACACCATCAAATAAATCCAAAATTAGCATTAACAAAGATGGGCCTGACCATGTAAGCAAACTAAATTCACACGAGAAGACGTGATGCAATATAAGTGAATGGTTATGCAGGATTAACCCAGGAACATCTATGTTAAAAAAATTCAGCAATGTTGAGTCAGCTCATTTTAAATCCACTGAGCTTCATCAAGCCAATTCTACTGACTAAAACCCAAAGAACAATAAGAATTCTTTATCACATTGATTGTTAGGTACAACAGGTATTTGCTTATGATCACATCAGGTAACTCAAATGAAGAGCTCCCAGTTAGGTCAGGGAAAAAATAGATTTTTTACATAATTATTTGAAAAGCAATATTGGATTAACAAAGATTTGGAGATGCCGGTGTTGGACTGGGGTGTACAAACTTAAAAATCACACAACACCAGGTTATAGTCCAACAGGTTTAATTGGAAGCACTGCTCCTTCATCAGGTGATAGTACACAACCTACTGGGATTCCATTTAAACCTGTTGGACTAACACCTGGTGTTGTGTGAGTTTTAAATTTTTAACAAAACCATCCTTCAGTGGCTTCCCACACTTTCATTTCCCAATTTGTTGAGCTAATTATTGTAATGGAATTGGAAGAGTAGGCCTGATTTTGAGAATGTTCTTATTGTACTCTCCTCAGCTCATGTGAAATTGGGGTGGCCCTGTTTATGATTCTGAGAGTAGCTTAGTGGAACTATCACTGGCCTAGTAATCCAGAGGGACAGGCAAATACTCAAGAACAATGCAGGTTCATGTAATTCAATTACCACATGGTAAATATCAGAGTGGAATTGTGTGATGCTGGAAAACTACAGCTGGTTGAGGAGCAGGAGAGTCAACCTTTCAAGCATGAGCCTTTCATCAGGAAATGTGTTGCACATTCAGTGTATTCTATGAGGAGAGGGAGGAGGAAACTTCCTTCCAACTTTTTAAAAATCTTCTCTCTGAGAAAATATTTGGTCTTTCTCCATGTAAAACCGAAAGAACTGCAGATGCAGTTCCTGTTGAAGAACACGTGCTTGAAACATCAACTCTCCAGCTCCTCGAATGCTGCCTGACCTGCTGTGCTTTTCCAGCACCACACTTTTTGACTCTGATCTCCAGCATCCACAGTCCTCACTTTCTCCCACATGGTGAGTATCAACCTAGTCTCATTAATACTGACCTTGAAACTTGTTTCTTTCCTATCCTCTGTAATGACCCTAACGAGCTGCTTGGTTCTGGGAGAATTAGGGATTAGCAGTAAATGCCAGCCCTTCCAGTGACCCCGAGATCCCAATGAAAGAAATTTAAGAATCAGACTGAGGTTGGTGGTGAGTAATTAAGTCAAATGAGAAACTGCCACACCTGATTCCTCAAAATTGAAGGCTGTCAAGGTATCTTGTCGCAATGGGAATTATGTGGCCTTATCTCCCAATCTTGGTCTAATTATTAACCATGGCTCAGTTGCTAACAGATGTTACTCAAAGTCCAAGGGTAGTGGATACATGACCCCCACCAGAGATTTTGATATATTTTTCAAATATCCTGTCCCCAACACCCGGGGAGGGGGGTGATGGGGAGTGCTGTACTGCCAGAGGGATTGCATTTTGGATGAGATGATAAGCTGAGACCCCATTGACCCTCTCAGGTGGATGTAAAATATCCCCCAGCATAATTTTGAAGAGGCAAAGAGAAGATCTCCCTGGCGACCTGGCCAATACTTACTCCTTCAACCAATATCACTGGAAAAGAAGTTATAATCAACCCATACAAACCAGCGATTCAGCTTCCATTGGATTATTTCATCCATATCCACTTTAGGTGGGATGTGCAGTATTAGATCCAGGAGAATGGTTCCAGAGGTGAGGAATTTCAACTCTTGAGAAGATGAGACTACTGTTCTTGAAGAAGAGAACAGTTGAGATTTGATGAAGGTATTTAAAATTAAGAGGAGTTCGAACCCAGTGGAGAGGCAGAAGCTATTCTATCGGTAGAAGGACCAAGACAGCACAGATTTAAGCCAAAAAAGGTAACGATGATGTGAGGAAAATGTTTTATTTTCATGCAATAAATAGTTAGGATCTGGGTACACTGCCTTAGAGTGTTGTGGAGACAGATTCAATTGTATTCTAAAGTGGATTATATCATTATTGGAAGAGAGAAACTTTCCAGTATTATGGGAGAAAGGTAGGTGAGTGGCACTAAGTCTTGCAGAGAGGGTGAGCTGGGCCAAATGGCCTGCATCTGCACTAGAACCGTTCTGTGATTTGATGGTAAAAGTATTATTGGGTCATTATAACACTCCCGTGCTGCAGTACATGGAAGCTCACTCTGTGTAAATTACTTGCTACTGCACATGCAAAGTATTTTCCTGTCTGTAAAGTGCTTCAGGATAGTTTGAGCCTGGTGAAGGCACTACATCATTGCCAGTCTTTTTCATTTCTCACGGTCTAAAACAACACTATAGCTGGAAAAAATATAACGAGTTAAATTACTGCAATTAAACAACATCAAGCTTCATAATTACAAAGCCCTAAAATGTAGCAAGAAGGATAATTAAAAGAAGGAAGGTGTCTTGTGTGAAGAAATAATGGAGTAACAGACTATACAATGAGTTATGATTTGAACATGCCAGGATAAATGTAGCACTTTGTATCGTGCGGAATGATAGAACAAAAGGAGAAAGATTTAAAGCAGCAAGGAACGCAATTCTAATAAGTCAGGAAAGCTCGACAAGAAAATCAAAGTAGATAGAGGAGAAGTCAAGGAAGGATTGCTTTGCACACATTCTGGTTTTCCCATCCAATGTCCAGAAGACACAATGGAAGGACAAGAGGTTAATGAGCTGAAAATGTGTTGCTGGAACAGCGCAGCAGGTCAGGCAGCATCCAGGGAACAGGAGAATCGACGTTTCGGGCATAAGCACTTCTTTTATGCCCGAAACGTCAATTCTCCAGTTCCCTGGATGCCGCCTGACCTGCTGTGCTGTTCCAGCAACACATTTTCAGTTCTGATCTCCAGCATCTGCAGACCTCACTTTCTCCAAGAGGTTACTGAGTCTATCATACCCATCCTTTAACATTCCTCCAGTATAATTCTCCCTAATTGTCGGCAATGTTTCTCTTTCAAGCACAAAACAGGAAGAATCATACTGTTTTTAACTAATAAATTTTCATGTCTTCAACTAAATGGAGAGAAACTTCAGAGTGCTTCTGTGCGCTGGGTATCCTTGTACAAGAATCACAGAAAACTAGTATGCAGGTAATAAAGAAGGCAAATAGAATTTTGGCATACATGCTTAAGGAATATGGCATTAAAGTAGGGAAGCATTACTGCACTGAAAATAACAAATGCTGGAGATCACAGCAGGTCAGACAGCATCCTTGGAGAGAGAGCAAACTAATGTTTTGAGTCTAGATGACACTTCATCACTGTACAAGGCATTAGTAAGGTGGTCAAGATTAGAGTAGTGCTGGAAAAGCACAGCAGGTCAGGCGCATCCGAGGAGCAGGAAAATCGATGTTTCGGGCACAAGCCCTTCATCAGGAATCCTGACCTGTTGTGCCTTTCCAGCACTATTCTAATCTTGACTCTGATCTCCAGCATCTGCAGCCCTCACTTTCGCCATTAGTAAGGTGGTACCTAGAGTATTGAGCTGAAAATGTGTTGCTGGAAAAGCGCAGCAGGTCAGGCAGCATCCAAGGAGCAGGAGAATCGACGTTTCGGGCATGAGCCCTTCTTCAGGAAGGGCTCATGCCCGAAACGTCGATTCTCCTGCTCCTTGGATGCTGCCTGACCTGTTGCGCTTTTCCAGCAACACATTTTCAGCTCTGATCTCCAGCATCTGCAGTCCTCACTTTCTCCTAGAGTATTGAGTACAATTTTGGTTCCCTTATTTGGGGAAGAAGTTAGTTGCTTTGGAGGCAGTCTAGAGGACATTCACTAGATTGAGTCCAGAGATGAGGTGTTTGTCTTATGAAGAGAGAGTGAGCAGTTCAGCTCCATATTATCTTGTCTTTAGAAAAATGAGAGGGAATCTAATTGACATTTATAAGATGCTAAAGGGGATTAACAAAGTTAATATCGAAAGGATATTTCCTCATGTGGGGCAATCTAGAATGAGAAGTCATAGTTTTAGGATATGGGCTGATAGATTTAAAACAAAGAGAAATTCCTTCTGTCGAAAGGTCATGAATCTGTGGATCACAGATTTCATTCGATGCTGGGGTAGTGAGTAAATTTAAGGAGGAGATAAATAGAGTTTTAATTAGTAACGTTTATTGGTTATGGAGAGCAGATAGGAAAGTAGAATTGAGGTCATGATAAGATCAGCCACCATCAAGTTGAGTGGTGGAGCAGGTTCAAAGGGTTGAATAGCCTAGTTCTGAAGTTCATTTTGCGTCTACAGGTGGCTATTCTGCCGTACTGTACTGGCCACTCCAAGACTATCTTTGTGACAGACCTGGAAGCCTGTGGAAATAGCTGGCAGAAGGGATGCAGGTTGTGATTCTAATAGGTCACAGCAACATCAAGCCTGAACTTCAGGCGAACAGCTGATTGTCAATGGGTTATTTGGCTTCAAAAGATGGCGACATCACTCCAGGTTTCTCTCCTCTTCACCCAAGGCTGTTGATTCATATTGGAGCATATTCCATGGGTTTTTAAATATTCATTCACAGGATGAGGGCATCACTGGCTAGGTCAGCATGTATTTCCCATGTCCAATTACACAGATGGTGGTTAAGAGTCAACCACATTGTTGTGGGTCTGGAGTCACATGTAGGCCAGACCAGGTAAGGATGGCAGTTTTCTCCCTAAAGGGCATTAGTGAACCAGATGGCTTCCCCCCCCCCCCCCGATAATCCACAATGGACTCATGGTTATCATTAGACTCTTAATTCCAGATATTTACTCAATTCAAATTAACCATCTGTTGTGGCAGAATTTGAACCCAGGTCCCCAGAGCTTTGCCTGGGTCTCTGTATTAACAGTCCAGTGATAATACCACTAGGCCACTGCTTCCCTAAGGCATAACTATAGCCAATATTCATTTGGGGAGGTTTAGGTAAAGGAAGAAGCACACACTGACAGGAGAAAGTGAGGACTGCAGATGCTGGAGATCAGAGTCAGAGTGAGGTGCTGGCTAAACAGTCAGTCAGGCAGCATCCGAGGAGCAGGAGAGTCAACGTTTCAAGCTTAAGACTCCTGATGAAGAGCTTATGCTCAAAATGTCGACTTTCCTAATCCTCGGATGCTGTGCTTTTCCAGCATCACACGCACACACTGACAGGAGTCAGGCCTGACTACATTCTGGACCATATGAAGTTCAACTTCTTAAGGATTCAGACTGAACGGAATTTTAATATACCCTGCTGTAGTGGGATTCATGACAAGTTGGACCATAGTACCACCCAGGAGTGGGTGAGTTGGAAACCTAGTGGTAAAGACTGATGGCAGAGGAAGTCAACTATTTGCAGAACCAGTGAAGTGGCAAACCCAGAAGGCTGACACTACAGGTTGAGGAGCACAACTTGACATCATAAAACGAGGGAGAGCAAACTGTGAAAGACCTATATTCAGAAGTAGAGAGATCATGCACCCAATATCATTGGACACACAAGTGATGGAGAGGCAGTGCTGTGTGCCGGGAATGCAGGCACTAAAATTTTCAAGGTTGGGGAGACAGGAGAAACATTTAGAGCCAGAGATGTGTTGCTGGAAAAGCGCAGCAGGTCAGGCAGCATCCAGGGAACAGGAGAATCGATGTTTCGGGCATAAGCCCTTCTTCAGGAATTCTTCGGGCTTATGCCCGAAACATCGATTCTCCTGTTCCCTGGATGCTGCCTGACCTGCTGCGCTTTTCCAGCAACACATCTCCGGCTCTGATCTCCAGCATCTGCAGACCTCACTTTCTCCTCAGGAGAAACATTTAGCCTCAATTATGGGGGTTACGGGAAAAACTGGAAAGGCAGATCAATAATCCCTGCCCACTGGCTTTGTTGAGATGATCATTATGTTGAACACAATATAGCTTAATTTTCCTTCTCTGCGTACTTTCACTTGTTTGCAGGAGGCACAGGGTGACTGGTGCACATTTATAAAGGTCTCTGACTTGTTAAGTGAAAGTTCAGTGCACTCCTGGATGATCTCCTACATTCCACCATCTAAAAGCATTGTCCATGTTTTAACTCACAAGAAATCCTGTTCCCCGATCACGTGTTTGTGCACATTGCTTGACCAGTAGTCAATGTAAGTCAATATCTTTATTTTAAAATTCGCATCTTTGATCTCAAATCTTTTCATGGCCTATCCCCTCCCAATGTGTCTAACAACACCCAGCCCCATAATCCCTAGTTTTTGGCCAGTGCAGTTGCATCAAGAACTCACATAAAACCATTAGAGCATTTGACACAGCAGTTTGGGTTGGGCCTTGGAGGAATGGGGTAATGGGTGAAGAGGGTTGCCGATTTTGAATGCAGGAAAACTCAGAAGACCAGGTTTGTCAAACATCCTGCAGAATTTGACCACACGCTCTTTCTGGGTGGAGATGCACCCATGGCTGCCTGATGGACAGGCTGAAAACTCAAGAATGAGAGAGTCACAATGCAGCTATCAACATTAAAAAGAGTGCAAAGAAGATAGTACCAGGGACATCAGTTCTGTGCAGAAATTCAAGGGACTGAGATTATTCGTTAGAGAAAAGAATTTTAAGGGGAGTGTTCACAGACGTCTTCAAAATGATGGGAGTTTTGATACAGTGACTAAGGGAAACTTGTTTCTACTGGTGGGATGATCAGTATCCAGAGGACACAGTTTTCTGCTAAAGAACCAGAGGAGACAAACAAGAGGCTGGAAGAACACAGCAAGCCAGGCAGCATCAGGAGGTGGAGAAGTCAATGTTTTGGGTATAACACTTCTTCAAGACTGAAGGACCATCTCATCTCTCAAAGAGCCAGAGCAGAAGATTTTTTTACGTGTCCTGGAATATGCTGACGGAAAGGGAAAAGGGGAAAAAAGAAAAGGAAGCAGATGTGATAGTTACTTTTGAAAGGGGTGATTAGATAAACAGATGAAAAAAGTTGCAGAGCGACGGGGAAAGAATGGCACAATGGGTCGAACGGTCAGCACAGGCACCATAGTCCAGGTGGCCTCTTTCTGGGTCACATGATTCCATGATGATTCTATACACACTTAGGTGATATTTGGAAATAAGAGGTCAGATACTTCAAGGCAGTGAGAGGATGACACATAGTTTGGTGCATGTAGCAGCGGGATGCTTTTCCATGACTTTCTAGTCCAACAATCTTCAATTATTTGCATCAATAACCTTCCCTCTACAGACATCCACTGATAATTGTACAATGGTCAGCAATTCCTCAGCAATCCATGTCTAAATGCAACAAGATCTGGACAACATCCATATGTGAGCTGTGAGGTGGCAAGTAGTATTTGTGTCACATAAATGTCAGGCACTCTAACAAAAGAGAATCTAGTCAGTCCCCATTGACATTGAATGACATTACCATTGCTGAACCTCCCACTATCAATATCCTAAGAGTTACCATTGACCAGAAACTCAACTGGACTCACCATGGTGGCTACAAGAGCAAATCAATAATTCAATTCCTGACTCCCCAAAGCCTGCCCACCATCTACAAAACACAAGTCAGGAGTGTGATGGAATACTCCCCACTTGCCTGGATGGGTACAACTCCAGCAATACTCAAAAAGCCTGACACTCTCCAGGAAAAAGCAGCCCACTTGATCGGCTCCACATCCACAAACCTCTACTCCTACCACTGACACTCAGTAGTAGCAGTGTGTATCATCTTGAAGAGGCATTGCTGAAATTCATTAAGGCTCCTTAGACAGCACCTTCCAAACCCATGACCACTTCCACCTGGAAGGACAAGGGCAGCAGGTATATGGGAGGTAAAAACAATGACTGCAGATGCTGGAAACCAGATTCTGGATCAGTGGTGCTGGAAGAGCACAGCAATTCAGGCAGCATCCGAGGACAGGCAAAATCGACGTTTCGGGCAAAAGCCCTTCATCAGGAATAAAGGCAGAGAGCCTGAAGCGTGGAGAGATAAGCTAGAGGAGGGTGGGGGTGGGGAGAGAGTGGCATAGAGTACAATAGGTCAGTGGGGAAGGAGATGAAGGTGATAGGTCAGGGAGGAGAGGGTGGAGTGGATAGGTGGAAAAGGAGCTGGGCAGGTCGGACAAGTCCGGACAGGTCAGGGGATCGAGTTTCTGGAGGTTAGAAGCTAGGATGAGGTGGGGGAAGGGGAAATGAGGAAACTATTGAAATCCACATTGATGCCCTGGGGTTGAAGTGTTCCGAGGCGGAAGATGAGGCGTTCTTCCTCCAGGCGTCTGGTGGTGAGGGAGCGGCGGTGGAGGAGGCCCAGCACCTCCATATCCTCGGCAGAGTGGGAGGGGGAGTTGAAATGTTGAGCCACTGGGCGATGTGGTTGATTGGTGCGGGTGTCTCGGAGATGTTCCCTAAAGCGCTCTGCTAGGAGGCGTCCAGTCTCCCCAATGTAGAGGAGACCGCATCGGGAGCAACGGATACAATAGATGAAATTAGTGGGTGTGCAGGTAAAACTTTGATGGATGTGGAAAGCTCCTTTGGGGCCTTGGATAGAGGTGAGGGAGGAGGTGTGGGCGCAGGTTTTACAGTTCCTGCGGTGGCAGGGGAAAGTGCCAGGATGGGAGGGTGGGTCGTAGGGGGGCGTGGACCTGACCAGGTAGTCACGGAGGGAACGGTCTTTGCGGAAGGCGGAGAGGGGTGGGGAGGGAAATATGTCCCTGGTGGTGGGGTCTGTTTGGAGGTGGCGGAAATGTTGGCGGATGATTTGGTTTATGCGAAGGTTGGTAGGGTGGAAGGTGAGCACCAGGGGCGTTCTGTCCTTGTTGCGGTTGGAGGGGTTGGGTCTGAGGGCGGAGGTGCGGGATGTGGATGAGATGCGTTGGAGGGCATCTTTAACCACGTGGGAAGGGAAATTGCGGTCTCTAAAGAAGGAGGCCATCTGGTGTGTTCTATGGTGGAACCGCTCCTCCTGGGAGCAGATACGGCGGAGGCGGAGGAATTGGGAATACGGGATGGCATTTTTGCAAGAGGTAGGGTGGGAAGAGGTGTAATCCAGGTAGCTGTGGGAGTCGGTGGGTTTGTAGAAGATGTCAGTGTCAAGTCGGTTGTCACTGATGGAGATGGAGAGGTCCAGGAAGGGGAGGGAGGTGTCAGAGATGGTCCAGGTAAATTTAAGGTCAGGGTGGAATGTGTTGGTGAAGTTGATGAATTGCTCAACCTCCTCGCGGGAGCACGAGGTGGCGCCAATGCAGTCATCAATGTAGCGGAGGAAGAGGTGGGGAGTGGTGCCGGTGTAATTACGGAAGATCAACTGTTCTACGTAGCCAACAAAGAGACAGGCATAGCTGGGGCCCATACGTGTGCCCATGGCTACCCCTTTGGTCTGGAGGAAGTGGGAGGATTCAAAGGAGAAATTGTTAAGGGTGAGGACCAGTTCGGCCAAACGAATGAGAGTGTCAGTGGAGGGGTACTGTTGGGAACGTCTGGAGAGGAAAAAACGGAGGGCTTGGAGGCCCTGGTCATGGCGGATGGAGGTGTAGAGGGATTGGATATCCATGGTGAAGATGAGGTGTTGGGGGCTGGGGAAACGGAAGTCTTGGAGGAGGTGGAGGGCGTGGGTGGTGTCTCGAACGTATGTGGGGAGTTCCTGGACTAGGGGGGATAGGACAGTGTCGAGGTAGGTAGAGATGAGTTCAGTGGGGCAGGAGCATGCTGAGACAATGGGTCGGCCAGGGTGGTCAGGCTTGTGGATCTTGGGAAGGAGGTAGAACCGGGCAGTGCGGGGTTCCCGGACTATGAGGTTGGAAGCTGTGGGTGGGAGATCTCCTGAGGTGATGAGTTTCTGTATGGTCTGGGAGATGATGGTTTGGTGATGGGGGGTGGGGTCATGGTCAAGGGGGCGGTAGGAAGAGGTGTCCTCGAGTTGGCGTTCGGCTTCAGCGATGTAGAGGTCAGTGCGCCAGACTACCACTGCGCCCCCTTTGTCCGCTGGCTTGATGGTGAGGTCAGGATTGGAGCAGAGGCCCCTGCAAGTTCCCCTCCAAGCTACTCACCATCCTGTCTTGGAAATATATCGCCATTCCTTCACAGTTGCTGGTAAAAATCCTGGAATTCCTTCCCTTAGGGAATGGGTTTACCCAGAGCACAGGGACTGCAGTGGTTTTAAAAGGCAGCTTACTACTACCTTCTCAAGGGCAATTAAGGATGGACATGTGTCCCTGCCAGCAATGCCCACATCCCACAAGGTGCCAATAATGCAAAGGTGCCCCATGGAAAATAGAACGATATGTTTTCCATCACTAAACAAGTGCCAAGAGCTTATATCTGATCAAAATGGAGACACTTCACAACATAACAGCGAGGTCAGTTCTGTTTTATTAAATTTACATTCATCACCTCCTCCAGTCCAATGATGAGTTGAAGCTCCAATAAATACTGGTATATGTTTGGCTTTGAAACAGGATTAAGAAAAATAATTACTGGTCTGGTTGACAACATGGGAAGACAAAAAACGTTGCACATCTACAACTGGTATGAATACTTTCACAAATTACTAATGCTTTGAAATCACAATGTGTGATATTGGTGATAAACACATCAAAAGGACTGTTTGAAATTCTTTGCTGTTATAACAAAGGCATTATTCATTAACAGTTGAATGAAGAACACCAAAGAAAAGTCATACAAGTGCAGTATAATGTTCTTTTTACCAATAATCCACAGTGTGATTCTTTAGAAGACGATTGTTCTGAATTCTGTTTTGCTCAATGACACTGTGGCTTCTCCACTGTCCCCCAACCAACTCTCCCCCAAACTGGTTTGTCCATCTAAACACTGTACAAGGCTTTAAAGACTTGTGGCGTTTGGTTTACAAAATGAAAATAGAAAGAATTAAATGTTATTTAGCAATTGCAGGATATGGATTGTCCTCGGTAAGACTTTACATGGAGAGAAAGATACATTTCATCTATAAATAGTTTGTTGCTTTGATCTTTTACACGGATGGTGATACAGAGCCATTAAAAGGACTGCACTCACGTCTTTGCCTCAAAAAAGAAGTATCTGTCAGGTTTCTTAAAATTTATTCCAAGAATACAATACACAGATATCTTGTAACTGATTGATGTTAGCCAGTTCCAGAATTTTACAGAAAGGTTGCTGCTCTACATGTTAAGATTGTATATGGTCAAAGTTACTGATTTCTTTTAAATGGAAAATTTAAGTGTCTCCTTTGAGTTAAATTTTAATCGGAAGAAAATGGTTCCAAAGAATATGAAATGGAATATATAAATACAGGCCCACCCAGGTCAGGGAATAAAAAGGCAGCCATTTACAGAATGCCGAACTTCACATTCCCATCTGCTTCCAACATCCGTTGTGTTGAAGATGCTCCAAGGTTTTCGGGAACGGGGATCTGAGGCAGAAATCAAATCAGCCATGGTCTCATTGAATGATAGAGCAGGCTCGATGGGCTACTCCTGATTCATAGGTTTAATTTCAGTTACTAGGAGACTGTAGATACTGGAGGATTAGAGTCGAGTGTGTGGTGCTGGAAAAGCACAGCAGGTCAGGCAGCATCCGAGGAGCAGGAGAATCAACGTTACGGGCATAAGCCCTTCATCAGGAACTTCAGTTACTATCTCAGCAAGAGCTGGAGGAGCAATCTTTGACTCGAGCACAAAAGTTTGGTTTCTCAGTGAATACAGTACTTTGCTTGATAATTGACTGTTTTCAACTTCTCAAACAAATTACAAGGACACAGAAGGACATGCAGCCAAGGTGGGTGGATAGTGATTAGATACAAACCAACCAAGATCGCATTGAATGGCAGAACAGGCATGACGGGCTGAATGGTCTCCTGCAGTTTCCGATTTGTCTGGCTGGTTCTGGGCTATGGGACAGGCTCCTTCAGCAAAGTCACACCAACGACTGGTCTGATCGAATGTCAATCTTCAGGTTATGTACTTGGATTGGCTGGGGGTGGTGGTTGGAGGGGATGGTGGGGGGCACAATCTCCCTCACATCTAAACAAAATGGGAAGAGCACAGTGGGAAGTGAACTATCTTATAATGATCGCTGAAGCTCATTAAAAGAAAAGGATACTGATAGATTTAACAGGCAAAAAAGATTTTAAAATAATGGAAACAGGAGAAGGGATGACAATACGACAAGCTGTATAACAGCAGCTAAAATGTTGTTGGGAGCTTGAATTAGGTATGCAATAATGACTATTTCAGATGCTTGGGTACATGTAGCATTGTACAATTTGGGTTAATTTCAATGCCATTGTCCTCAAACTGGAAACCCTCCATGTCCTCACCCCCCACCCCTAACCCCTTTAAAAAAAAACTGATTAGCACTGAAAAAGATTCAATCCCAGCTGCCCGCTCCAGAGACACGTGGAGCAATCTTTCACACAAAATAGGGCAGTTTAACACTCTCTGTGACATGTTTGACAGTTTTAGACTAAAATACTAGCCTGAACCTGACTGGGAAATCAGAAGCTCTGTAAAATGGCAGAAGACTGTCAAATACAGAAAATAAGTCAGAAGTGATTGCAATCTCCAGCGAAAAAAAATGTCTTGCTGTGAGTTTCAGTACTTGACTGTGACTGATTCTTCTTGACAGATAATCTATTGAGACCAGGAAAAGGCCAATGGCATGTCTGAGGCCATTTCCCTCCTGGTTTTAAGAAGGTGCTTGGGGTGCAGAGCGATGAAAGCTGGGGTCCAGCCACTGCTTGTCACAGAGGGGGGTCATGCTGATCTTCAGTGGCACTGAATCCTGTTGTGTTCAGTGGGGGATGGTGTTCAGTGGTCTATGATTGAAGACATAAAATTTATGGCTCATTCGGTGTCGCTCGCTCACTTGCAATGCCACCACAATATGCAAAGATGGACCCAATCAAATTTTCAGATGTGAAGCCTTTGGATTCCCAGTTTAACCAATGAAGCTGTTTTCTTTATAACGATGTCCATGATTTGGCTGGAAGTGAGCCCAGGAGGATAAAGGCTTCTCAAGAGGGCAAAGGGAGAGGAGGGGCATTGATAAGACACTTCTGTGCCCCGTTCACTTCAACGCATCGAGAGCAGCACAAACTTGAGCAAAGACCTCATCCACTGTACCCTCTGCATTTATCTAATGATTGGAAAGAAAAAACACAGACAACAGCTGAGTGAGTCAAATTCTCCTTCACACATCAGATTGGTTTCAAAATACATTTTCCTCCGGTTCCAGCCATCCCACTCCTCTCTCTGGGTGACTGTAATGTTTAGATGTTCACATTCACAGTCCAAGACTGTCCACTTGAACCTCAGAGTGGACATAGCCATTTTCGATGAGAGCTGGATAGTCAGGACAATCAGAAGGCTGTTTGACAACATGGGGCACCACAGTCAAGTTCCAGCCCCTGATGCAGCATCCACAAACACTCACTTCCCAACACGTTAACATGGGATCTCTGACAGGATCTGGTTGATCTAGTCTCTTCGGAGCCCAGAGAACCAAGGTTAATTTTAGAAGGACTGACTTATTGCAGTAGCTGTATCACTATCAGAATAGGCAACAAATTTTATTGACACTTCCACTGTTTCTAATGACAGAGTAGATAATGTATTTACCAACAAATCCATGGAAGGAGCTAGACCATGCTTTGGCTTACAGGCCTCAGAGTAGAAAAGCACTGGGACAGAACATCGAAGTCTCTCAGCTCATGATATGGAGGTGTAGTTCACAAAGAAGATCTGGCATCTCTCTCAATTATGGAGAGGCAATTAGATACGTATCACTTGAGGGGAACGAGTCTATAAACATGGGGTAAGGTGAGGAGACAGGCCTCCATGAACCACTCCAATCAGTCCAGGGATTGGACTCATGCTGCTACCATTAGTTTGCACCACCCTCTGGTTTTTTTAGGCAATTGAGCTAACTGACTCCCCTGTCAGCTGATAAATAGCATCAATCCATCATGGTCAAAACGTGTGGTGCTGAGAAAGCACAGCAGGTCAGGCAACACCCAAGGAGCAGGAGAGTCAACATTTTGGGCATAAACCCTTTGTCCTGATGAAGAGCTTATGCTCAAAACGACGATTCTCTTGCACCTCAGACACTGCCTGACTGGCTGTGCTTTTCCAGCATCACACATTTTGACTCTAATCTCCAGTGTCTGCAGTCCTCACTTTCTCCCAATCAATTCATCATGGGTCTGGTCAATTCACGACACCGGGTGAATGCATCAAACAGCACAGCCCGGGGCAGTCATTTACTCTCACTCCCGATGAACAATGACAGCTTCTGTGGTTAAAAGGGTTCTCCCTGACTCTGCTGCCATTGGACAGCTCAACCCAAATTAATCCAAAATTCAGGATTACCCAGCAATCCTCTTTATGCAGCTCTGAAGTTTATTTCATCCCCCAATTGAAGCACTTTGTTGATTTTCAGAGTCACTTTCGAATTGAGCTGATGGAGTTGGGATTTGAGAAGAATGCTAATATCGAACTACCATTTACTTTAGTAACTTTAACAGGCATTGTCACACTCTCGCTGGTTCAGGCCTCACCTTCCTAATGATGCCCTTGGGCTGATAGTAGTTGATGACGGGCTCAGTTGCTTGGTAATAGGTGTCCAGGCGTTTTGCGATGGTTTCTTCGTTGTCATCAGAGCGCCCACTAGTCAACCCTCGCCCCAGGAGCCGTTTGATCATTGTCTCTTTTCCAGCATCGATGTACAAGAGCAGGGTGGGAGGCTTGATCTACAGGGGTGAACAATGTGCACAATCAACAGGAGGAGATTCCCTAAAGTCCAGCTCACAATTCTCATTGCTCCTCTCGGCTTCTCCCCCACAATGTCTGAAATCGGAACCCTAGCATGGCTTTTCTTCTTTAGTCACTTGTACATCCTTTGGCTTTAGGGTAGGAATCATTTTCAACCAGAGTTAAGAGGCAAAAACTCCCACATCAGGAACAGAACAGATGATTTACACAGTAAACTCTGCACTACACTGTTCCCTCAAACACTTCCAGATCAGGAACAGATGATTTACACAGTAAACTCTTCACTACACTGTTCCCTCAAACACTCCCAGATTAGGAACAGATGATTTACACAGTAAACTCTGCACTACACTGTTCCCTCAAACACTCCCAGATCAGGAACAGATGATTTACACAGTAAACTCTTCACTACACTGTTCCCTCAAACACTCCCAGATTAGGAACAGATGATTTACACAGTAAACTCTGCACTACACTGTTCCCTCAAACACTCCCAGATTAGGAACAGATGATTTACACAGTAAACTCTTCACTACACTGTTCCCTCAAACACTCCCAGATCAGGAACAGATGATTTACACAGTAAACTCTTCACTACACTGTTCCCTCAAACACTCCCAGATCAGGAACAGATGATTTACACAGTAAACTCTTCACTACACTGTTCCCTCAAACACTCCCAGATTGGCCGAAAATGGAAAAACAAAATCCATACTGAAATGTGTCAAAGATTTTGGATGGGTCAGGTGGATGGGAAGAATACTTGTCATAGAGTCATAGAGAAATAGAGATGTATAGTACCGAAAGAGCCCCTTCCGTCCAACTCGACCATGATGACTTAATCTAATCTAGTCCCACCTGCCAGCACTTGGCCCATATCCCTCTAAATCCTTCCTATTCATATACCCATTAGATTCCTTTTAAATGTTCTAATTGTACCAGCCTCCACCAATTCCTCTGGCAGCTCATTCCATACACGCACCACCCTCTGCGTGAAAAGGTTGCCCCTTAGGTCTCTTTTATATCTTTCCCCTCTCACCCTAAACCTATGCCCTCTAGTTCTGGACTCCCTGACCCCAGGGAAAAGACCTTGACTATTTACCCTATCCATGCCCATCATGATTTTATGTACCTCTATAAAGTCACCCCTCAGTCTCTGATGCTCCAGGGAAAACAGCCCTAGCCTATTCAGCCTCTCCCTATAGCTCCAACCATGACAACATCCTTGTGAATCTTTTCTGAACCCTTTCAAGTTTCAAATTACACACTATATTGCAAAAGTGATCTAACCACTTAACTAATTCCAATCAGAACCACTGTACCCACGGAAAAAAGCCTGAACCAATATTGGCCCTGAGTCAAGGACAAGCATATTGTTGTTCTGAACAAACAGTTCCCACTGAGTCAAAACTGGAACGACATCACTGCTGGTGTTTTGCCATGTTTTGGATGTGTGCTCATGTGCTACTGGAACTGTCAGCAGAAGAAAGGAAATGGGAATATTTAATCTTGACAGCTAAATCCTCCATTTCCCTCCAGTATCATCTGTCTTCTCCTCAAGGCTCAGGGTATCATCTGAGAAGAACCTCCACACTCTCGCTCAAAGCCACCAGGTTTCAGGTGGGAGCCTCAGTTGTGAGTAGCCAAAGGAAATCATGCAGAAAGGGAGGTTTCTCCAATTCTGAACCCAATGGTACCTTCCCTGATCTCACTCATAGCTCCTTTCCTGTGGGGGTTATTTGGAATGTGGCAAGGACAGGGAGCTCTAGTCAATCTGTTTCAGTGCCCCATGGGGCCAATAGCAGGGGCGCCCCCACTAAGTAAATGTCAGGTCACAAATCACCTCAACCCTAGGCCCTTCACTGCCATTCTAGCTGAAGGCTGGTGTGTGTGTGTGTCTGAGATAGTCAAGGCCACCTGGAATTATATCAAGTCTAATTCATTCCTGTTGTTAACGGAATTCCTGAACAAACCATCTTCTATCCTGAGCTCGAATGTACCTACAACTACTTCCAGTTTAATCAGAGACCGGGTCCAGAGATGGCGCTAAAATGTTCTGCTTTCCTAAGTGGGCCACTGATTAACTGAGGAGCACACTGGCTTTTTCTTAAAGGTGATTAACTCATTGGTTCACCAGTTCAACTGTACATAGTGAGGTGACCTTACTGCTCTCAGGTCTGGGTTCACAAACATCTGGGTCACACTGGGAGCCCCCAATTTGCCTTCAGGTTTCCTTCTTCTTGTCCTGGGCTGATGGGTAAAATCCTGCTGGGGGGGTGGGCCTTTCTGGATGGGTTTGGGCTGGAGTTATTGCCTCTTTGGCTGTACCATTCAGCTCTTAATCCCTTCAGTAAACACCTTGTGCTGGGATTCTCACTGTGAGTGAGTCTTGTATTATGGGACATATTTTGAGAAAGGAACCTTAAATGTTGCCCTTGCCTGGATTTACATTTGATCTGGTCAGACAGTGTCAGAAAGGTATAGAAGGAGGCCATTCAGCCCATCATATCTCTGATGACTCTCTGAGCTGAGATGCTATACTTAATGGAGGATTTTCCTCCAGCAAACAGTTTTTGACCAGTGAGATTATATAAAGTACTTAAATCAGGAAATAAATTGGGGGGGCGGGGGAACGGGTGGAGGTGTATTGGCTCTTGCTAACAAGGCAGGCATTTTGTGCCCAGCTCCAGGTCATAGAGATGTACAGCACAGAAACATACCCTTCGGTCCAACTAGTCCATACTGACCAGATATCCTAACCTAATCTTGGCCCATATCCCTCCAAACCCTTCCTATTCATATACCCATTCAGATGCCTTTTAAACGCTGTAATTGTACCAGCCTCCGCCACTTCCTTTGGCAGCTCATTCCATACATGTACCACCCTCTGTGTAAATAAGTTGCCCCTTAGGTGTCTTTTATATCTTTACCCCTCACCCTAAACCTATGCCCTCTAGTTCTGGACTCCCCCACCCCAGGGAAAAGACTTTGTCTATTTATCCTATACGTGACCCCTCATGATTTTATAAGCCTCTATAAGCCTCTAAAGTGCCTGAGGGAACCACTGAGAGTGGAATCACCATGCTTTTTGGAAGGGAGTTCAAGGATTTTGATCCTGCTGTTGTAAAGTAATAGTTTGGATACATGCCCAAGCAAGGATGCAGTGAGACCGGGAAGGGAAGCACCTGGTACCTCTGTCGGTCTGGCTAAGGATTTGAGCGGTTGTGTAATTATCGCAGCACCAGGGTTACTGGGATCAAGGTGACCAGATAGTTAGAATGACACAATTTTAAAAAATCTCTCACCTTTACAAGCTACTGGAGTTAAAAAAAGGATTTGCTAAATTTACTGAATGGCTTCTACTGGTCACCGAAGGTTTAGGAGCCAACAACACAAAGTAGTCAGACATTAAACAGAACTGAGCACCAACAAGTTAGAAATTAATCTGCTCTGTTTACAGCACGTTCCTGATCAGAAGGTCACACATTAAAACTACAAACAAGGAAGTACAGTTGATCCATTCAGTTTGCTGGTGTCCCAGATTTCAAAACACTCCCTGCTCAAGAATTGCTTCACTGTCTGGCAATTATCGCACAATCAAAAGTGCATCCTCACTGACACCCTGGTTTTAATAGGTATGCACATCATTAGGGAGGATATGATCATTCAAAATTAGATTGCAGGGCTTTCCCACTTTAGTGAAGACAAAGGAAAGGATTTTAAGGAGTCACTCACCAGCCCTTGCCCAGCATTGGCACCTCTGCACCACACTCCACAACCCCCTCTGCACCCCCCCCCCACCCAAGCTATACCGCCATGTAATACATCAGCTACGTCTTCTCCTCCCCCCACCACCCCCCCAAGCTAAATTCAGGGCAGCCACACCACTGAGCAAAACAGAGCCCACACCATTTCACTGTACAAACCTTCCCTTCAGCAACTTCAGCCTTCTCCACCCCTGACCCCTCACAGCCAGCCTTCTATATGGTCCTCACTGAGTACTGCACCCACTGTAACGAGTAGCTCAGCTTAACCCCAGTCGGCAAAAACATGCCATATCACTTCTTGTGATACAGGAATTCTCACCAAACCAGCAACTTACATTTATACAGCATCTTTAATGTAGTCAAACATAGAATCAGAGAATCCCTACAGTGTGGAAACAGGCCTTTTGGCCCAACAAGTCCCCACCGACCCTCCAAAGAGTAACCCACCCAGACCCATTCCCTGATCCTATTATCCTATATTTACCCCTGACTAAGGCACCTAACCCACACATGCCTGAACACTACGGGACAATTTAGCATGGCCAATTCACCTGACCTGCACATCTTTGGACTGTGGGATGAAACCGGAGCACCCGGAGGAAACCCACGAGGACACGGGGAGAATGTGCAAACTCCACACAGACAGTTGCCCGAGGCTGGAATCAAACCAGAGTCCCTGGCGGTGTGAGGCAGCAGTGCTAACCCATCCTCTGGTTCAGAGGAGAAATTACCGAAGAAAGTTTGATGCAAGTCCCAGAGGGAGCTATTAGGATCGGTGCGAGCTAAGAAGGTGGGTTTTCAGCTAAAAGATGACAGAGAGAGTGAGGCCCAACCAGTGATTTATAAAGTTCAAGTGTAACCTCTATTCTATTCCTCTATTTCAAACCCAAGTGGACGTGTGCTTTGTAAACCACCATGTCAGCCTGCTCTACCAGCCTTGAGGATTTGGTACATCAGGGCTGCAGCATTGCTGAAGAGAGAGATGTTCTTTCAAAATTTTTTTTTCTTATACGCATCAGGGCTATTCACAAGAAATGTAATGGGGAAACAACAGCTCTACTCTATCAGAGGACAGATCTGATTGGTTGCCAAGTGAACTCTGATTAATACAGGCATTGTCATTGAAAATACACAAGTAAATGATGACTGACTGTTAACTGCTCAGCCTTGTTTAAATTTTTAGCAATTTTCCCTCCCATGGGGTCAACAATGCCCTCCAGTGCATCTCCTCCACTTTCTGCACCTCTGCCTTTGAAACCCACCCCTCCAACCACAACGAGGATAGAACCCCCCCCCACTCACTTTCCCCCCACCAATTGCCTGAAACAACACCCCATCCTCCGCCATTTCCGCCACCTACAGTCAGATCCCACCACCAGAGATATATTTCCCTCCCCACCTCTATCAGCATTCTGCAGAAACCATTCACTCCGCGACTCCCTTGTTAAGCCCACACGCCCCCACCAACCCACCCTCCACTCCCAGCACCTTCCCGTGCCACCACAGGAAGTGTAAAACCTGTGCCCATACCTCCCTCCTCACCTCCATCCAAGGCCCCAAAGGATCCTTCCACATCCGGCAGAGATTTTCCTGCACTTCCACACACATCATCTACTGTGTCTGTTGCTCCTGATGTGGTGTCCTCTACATTAGGGAGACAGGATGCTAACTTGCGGAACGTTTCAGGGAACACCTCTGAGACACATGCACTAACCAATCCCACCGCCCTGTGGCTGAACACTTCAACTCGGCCTCCCACTCTGCCAAGGACACGCAAGTCCTGGGCCTCCTCCTCCACCTGATTCTAGCCACCCAATGCAGAGAGGAAGAATGCCTCATCTTCTGCCTTGGGACCCTCCAACCACATGGGATTAATAGTGATTTCAGCAGTTTCCTCATCTCCCCTCCCTCCACCACCCTCCTAGAACTTGGCACTGCCCTCTTGAACTGCCCCATCTATCCATTTTCCTTCCCACCTCTCTGCTTCACCCTCCGCTCTGACCTATCACCATCATCTCCCCCACCTTCATCTACCTATTGCCTTCCAAGCTACCTTCCCCCCAGCCCCACTTGCCTTCCTATTTATCTCTCATCTCCCCCTGCCCCCACCCCACCACCACATTCCTGATGAAGAGCTTTTGCCCGAAATGTCAACTCTCCTGCTCCTCGGATGCTGCCTGACCTGCTGTGCTTTTCCAGCACCACACTGTTCGGCACTAAATTTTAAGCCAGGCACGTTGAGACTCTGATTGGTCAAGACATTACCCTGAGTGTGTGTACACATTCTTTCTGTCTGCAGTATGAGGTAGCAAGATGAATGGTATTACCAGTAACAGGATGACTCTATCAAATCAGAAAGGCATCGTGCCAATCACATCAGTGTACAATGTGGCATATGAATTTCAATGCTGGTGTAATGTTATATATGCAGGCTACACACGCAAATACATTGTGTCAAACTGCCATGCCAGTTCACAACAGGCAAGGAAATGGTATACAACCAGTCCGTCCCTGCAAAACTCAAAACACAATGCCCCACATTAGACGGGATCACATGGCTGGACAATATTTGCTAAGCAATCCTGAGTTCCCAAACAATTGCACGCGCAACTAATTGAGGAATATTAGTTGGGCTCACAGTGTGGGGACTTCACAGTACAGGAAATTAGATGCATTGATATACTTCAGACAGAATGATGTACATATACAGACACACACACACACGCACAGACACATACACACGCACAGACACACACACACACACACACAGACACATACACATGCACAGATACACACACACGCACAGACACATACACACGCACAGACACACACACACACACACACGCACAGACACACACACACACACATACACACGCACAGACACATACACATGCACAGACACATACACACGCACAGACACACATACACACGCACAGACACATACACACGCACAGACACATACACACGCACAGACACATACACACCCTTTTGTACCTCAGCCAAATAGATGGCACCCTCAGGCCAATGCCTTGACCAATCATAGTCAACCTACCTGATCTAAAATTTAAACAAAGCTTGGCAACTAACTGTCAGTCATCACCAAACTGGTGCATTTTCCTTAGTCTCTCCTACTTGCTAACCCATCAACACTGTCTCCTCATACAGTGTAGATGTTAATCTTCCTTTACATTTCTTGTGGATTGCCCTTATGAGTGCAAGATGAAAAGCTATGACAAAATGGGTCTTTTTTCAGCTGAATTTTGGGATCTTTTTTATCTCTGGCTATTGCAGTCTTTCTAGTTCTCTACATTCTCAATTTGTGTAGTATAAAAAATGCTGACTTGTAAATCAATCTCCCGAAGCCCAGTTATCGTTTTACACCTCTCCACTGTAAGCTCTAACTGCCAATGTCTCTGCACAGTTCACCATCCTGTTACCAATAACTCCCATCAGTCTCTGCATAGTTGTCAATTTTCACACCATCTGCTGACTTTATAATGCTGCCCCCTACACACAAATGGAGGACATTTCTAAGACTGAAGAGTCAATGGATCCAAAGACGGTCCTTGGGGAAGTGCAGTTGTATTAGCTTGATGTTAAATAACTACTGCTCAGCTCTCAATCCAACGTTTTAGTAACTCCTGCTTCAGTGAGCTATTTTCCCCCTTCAAAGATGCAGTGATTTCAACATGAGCCACACGGCACAGGTCTGCACGAGTCCCTCATGCATCTTTGAGCTGTCCCTCATGTGGACAAACTCTCCCACAACTCTATTTATGGGTATTTGTCCAAACTCGTTCTTGCAGCAGTCATCTGAGATAACCTATAGATGGCCATTCTTCCAATACTGACTCGACTGTAACTAAAATAAGTCACATTCTTCAATAGCCAGCATTCTAAATCCATCCTCCAGCAATCTTTATTTTGCCGTTGTACCATAAAAGTCACAATGTGGCTTAAATAGAAGTCGAGGTTTACGTAGGATACTGACACAGTATCACAGCCTGTTCAAAAATAATGATTTTTATAGAAAATTAATGGGCAGGAGACAGCAGCTAACGAATTACTGGAGCTCAGCCTCTGCATATTTGACCCGGGAGTCCCAAATCAATTATATCAGAGTTGGCAGCATTCACAAAGCTGTCACTGGATCCGCACGGTTATTTTGATGCACATACAAGGGAGGCAGACGCACATGCCCTGAGGCATCTGACCACAGCAGCGTTTTCATTTACATAGAAACTCCTGTTTTAGGCTGTGTTGTCTTACCGTGAACACCAGCTGTCACACCAGAGTCACTCACTTCTTATGAGGGTGCGCCTCTCTCCCGGATCCAGATTCGACATGTTTTATTAAAAGGTTTTGCCTATTTCCACTTTAAAATTATGAAGGAAGGCCTCCTTTGTTCTCAGAACAGCTAAATCTTAAAGGTAAAAACAATGACTGCAGATGCTGGAAACCAGATTCTGGATCAATGGTGCTGTAAGAGCACAGCAATGCAGGCAGCATCCGAGGAGCTTCAGCAAAATCGATGTTTCGGACAAAAGCCCTTCATCAGGAATAAAGGCAGAGAGCCTGAAGCGTGGAGAGATAAGCTAGAGGAGGGTGGGGGTGGGGGGAGAGTAGCATAGAGTACAATGGGTGAGTGGGGGAGGAGATGAAGGTGATAGGTCAGGGAGCAGAGGGTGGAGTGGATAGGTGGAAAAGGAGCTGGGCAGGTCGGACAAGTCTGGACAAGTCAAGGGGACAGTGCTGAGCTGGAAGTTTGAAACTAGGATGAGGTGGGGGAAGGGGAAATGAGGAAGCTGTTGAAGTCCACATTGATGCCCTGGGGTTAAAGTGTTCCGAGGCGGAAGATGAGGCGTTCTTCCTCCAGGCGTCTGGCAGTGAGGGAGCGGCAGTGAAGGAGGCCTAGGACCTCCATGTCCTTGGCAGAGTGGGAGGGGGAGTTGAAATGTTGGGCCACGGGGCGGTGTGGTTGATTGGTGCGGGTGTCTTGGAGATTTCCCTAAAGCGCTCTGCTAGGAGGTGCCCAGTCTCCCCAATGTAGAGGAGACCGCATCGGGAGCAACGGATACAATAAATGATATTAGTTGATGTGCAGGTAAAATTTTGATGGATATGGAAGGCCCCTTTAGGGCCTTGGATAGAGGTGAGGGAGGAGGTGTGGGCACAGGTTTTACAGTTCCTGCGGTGGCAGGGGAAAGTGCCAGGATGGGAGGGTGGGTTGTGGGGGGGCGTGGACCTGACCAGGTAGTCACGGAGGGAACGGTCTTTGCGGAAGGCGGAAAGGGGTGGGGAGGGAAATATGTCCCTGGTGGTGGGGTCTTTTTGGAGGTGGCGGAAATGTTGGCGGATGATTTGGTTTATGCGGAGATTTGTAGGGTGGAAGGTGAGCACCAGGGGCGTTCTGTCCTTGTTACGGTTGGAGGGGTGGGGTCTGAGGGCGGAGGTGCGGGATGTGGACGAGACGTGTTGGAGGGCATCTTTAACCACGTGGGAAGGGAAATTGTGGGTCTCTAAAGAAGGAGGCGATCTGGTGTGTTCTGTGGTGGAACTGGTCCTCCTGGGAGCAGATATGGCGGAGGTGGAGGAATTGGGAATACGGGATGGCATTTTTGCAAGAGATAGGGTGGAAAGAGGTGTAATCCAGGTAGCTGTGGGAGTCGGTGGGTTTGTAAAAAATGTCAGTGTCAAGTCGGTCGTCACTAATGGAGATGGAGAGGTCCAGGAAGGGGAGGGAGGTGTCAGAGATGGTCCAGGTAAATTTAAGGTCAGGGTGGAATGTGTTGGTGAATTGCTCAACCTCCTCGTGGGAGCATGAGGTGGGGCCGATGCAGTCATCAATGTAGCGGAGGAAGAGGTGGGGAGTGGTGCCGGTGTAATTACGGAAGATCAACTGTTCTACGTAGCCAACAAAGAGACAGGCATAGCTGGGGCCCAAATGTGTCCCCATGGCTACCCCTTTGGTCTGGAGGAAGTGGGAGGATTCAAAGGAGAAATTGTTAAGGGTGAGGATCAGTTCGGCCAAACGAATGAGAGTGTCGGTGGAAGGGTACTGTTGGGGACATCTGGAGAGGAAAAAACGGAGGGTTTGGAGGCCCTGGTATGTATCTGCCATGTATCCAATCCCTCTACACCTCCATCCGCCATGACCAGGGCCTCCAAGCCCTCCGTTTTTTCCTCTCCAGATGTCCCCAACAGTACCCTTCCACCGACACTCTCATTCGTTTGGCCGAACTGATCCTCATCCTCACCTTCATCCCCTCCCCCACTCACCCATTGTACTCTATGCTACTCTATCCCCACCCCCACCCTCCCCTAGCTTATCTCTCCACGCTTCAGGCTCTCTGCCTTTATTCCTGATGAAAGGCTTTTGCCCGAAACGTCGATTTCGCTGAAGCTCCTCGGATGCTGCCTGGACTGCTGTGCTCTTCCAGCACCATTGATCCAGAAGCTAAATCTTAAAGTCTAGCTGACCATTCTGGAAATACATGCTTGGTCAGCCAGGAAGACAAAAGGAGGGGAAATAATTCAAGTTAAACCTTCACCTGGTCTGAGGTTACCAGGGAGGAGGATTCTCCATCTTATCCTCTCCCCTCGCCTGAGGCATGGTGACCCTCTGGTTAAGTCATCACCAGTTGTCTCTCTCTGAGAGAGCAGCCGTACGGTCTGGTTAGGCAATGGCGATTTTACCTAATTTTTAAAATTCCAAACAGCTTCACTAAATCCTGTGCTATGATTCTTTTTCAGGAGAGCTGTTTAATAGAGCAGCAAATCAGACAGCTCCCAAAGTCAAAATGATTTACAATGTTTGTGACCAAGTACGTAATTTATTCCACAAGAATTGACACACCTTTGGTCACTGTCCTTACAGGATTAAGTTAGGTGCAGCACATCTATGTTAAATTTTCCATCAATTTTCAAATCTACTGACCCTTAACAAGAACTTGTTACTAATGAATGCACATAGGCAGACAAACACACAAAGGGCATAGATGTTAACAACTCTTTGTGATTTTAATGAATAAGCACAAAGGGAATTCCCTTGGAGAGGCTGCAGCCAAGTCTAAAAGACTCCCCCTAACTCCAGTTGCTGTATCAGCAAAGTTGGATAAGGATGTCATTTGTAACGGTTTGAACGACTTTTGTTCCCCAGCCAGTGCAGTACGTGGACTCGTAAAGCTCCACAAACAAGTCGATTTGTGAAGCTGGTCTTGAGGCTGTTGGATTGTGATTTTCAGCTAAGCCCCCTTGTGTTTCGACCTTGTCACTGATTGACAAGAATCAATTGAGGATTGCAAATTCGGATCCATGGTGGGGGGAGGTGATTTGGAGTTTTGACGTCAGTGTAATATGTACAATGTTGATTTCACAAGGACACAGCCTGCAGTGAAATCAACATTGTACATATTACACCGACATCAAAACTCCAAATCACCTCCCCCCCCACCGTGGATCCGAATTTGCAATCCTCAATTGATTCTCAAGGATAAAGGAAAGCTCTCAGGTCTCTCCCGAGACTGTAATCGATAATCAGGAACCTGTACAATCCTATCAGTTCCAATGTCTCAGTTGTCTAGCCCCTGCCACCAATCCTGTTTAGACACAGTGAGTCACACAGGGATCCCAGTGCACAAGCTGTTAACTCTTAGCCTGGACATTGAGTTTCAGCAGACTATTCAGCTAAAGGCAAGCACCACAACAGAGTCTGATCCTGTACTCAGACAATATCAAAGACAGAAACAGAGTAACTCTGGGAGGGGACACTGAAGTTTCATTGCTAATTTACTCTGACATTGCAAAACAACGTCCACACAGCCTTGAGCCTAACCAAGAGGAAATAATTTGCTTTTATCCAGCACCATACATAATCTAAAGTCTACTAAACTCAACTTAAGCACTTTTGAAACATAGTCACTGTTGAATTATGGGAAATAGCAATGAGATAGTGGCCTGGAGTGTAATGATGGGGAAACTGTCAGCAAACGTCACAGTGCCTGGATCACAGCTGACAACCACACCTGGAATTCACACCTGCCCAGCTACATATGCAAATTCACATGCACCTCCCTGCTTTCTCAAAGGGCAGGCTGTTAAACTTCTCATTTTTCCACTGGGAAATTGCACAAAAGTACTTGAATCATCATACACAACCACTTTTAAGGCTATTAGATTTGCGGGAAAAAACCTTTGAGGAAGTTACATTTTGTTGAATACGATCTGATAGGGCTTTGAACACCACACTGACCAATCTGGGGGCTGGCCGTGAAAAACTATTACTGGCCTTTTGCAGTGTCAAATTTCTTCATTTTGACAGGATCATACCTTGGGTTTTTAGAAAGTATATATTTTTAGAACGTTATGATATTTCAGACTCCACCCTTCAATCTATTCTTTGGCCAAAATAATTATTTCACTCTCAATGATATGATTAAAAAGGGAAGGAGAATCAGTGAATTTTATTTCCTGGGTTGCTGGCTATGAGAATACTTCAATGTGATTGGATCAAGGACAAGGTCCCTCCATCAAATTAATGTGGGGAAAGGAGAAATCTATACCTTAACGTCATTAGTGCTTCTCAGGCAGCTTTCTATGTGGATAGTAGCAGTCACTTCATCACTGACTGCAAAATAATCTCTTTCAGTGGTTTTGATAAAGGGATAGATGTTGGCCAGAACTCCAGGACAAATAGGGCGGCACGGTGGCTCAGTGGTTAGCACTGCTGCCTCACAGTGCCAGGAACCCAGGTTCGATTCCAGCCTTGGGTGACCGTGTGGAGTTTGCACAATCCCCCCGTGTCTGCATGGGTTTCCACCGGGTGCTCCGGTTTCCTCCCACAGTCCAAAGATGTGCAGGTCAGGTTAATTGGCCATGCTAAATTACACATTGTGTTAGGTACATCAGCAAGAGGGAGGTGGGACTGGGTGCGTTGCTCATCGGAGGGTCGGTGTGGACTTGTTGGACCGAAGGGCCTGTTTCCACATTGTAGGGAATCCAATCTAATCTAATCTAAACTTCCCTACTCTTTGTTGAATCATGCTGTGGGATCCTTCAAAAACAAAGGGAATAGTGCTCCAAATGGTTTGTCCCTAATCCCCGTCCCCACAAAGTTCATACCCGCTTCTCAAATTCTTCCCCTTGCTTCACTTCACGAGGGTAGCCATCAATCAGGAAGCCCTTTGAGACATCGGCCTTAGCAATCATAGCATCCTTCAGCATTTCCAGGATAGTTTCCTGAGGAAAGGAGATACACAGGATGTTCAATGTGTAGTAACAGGGGATACAAAAATGCACAATACTCACACCATCACTTGTGCAAACGAGACAAAAACCAGGGAACGATAGACCAGTCAGCCCTACGTCAGTGGTGGGTAAGTTGTTGGAGGGGATTCTGAAGAGAGAGAGGATTGACATGTATTTGGAAAGGCAGGGACTGATGACGGACAGTCAAGATGGCTTTGTGGGTGGGAAACCATGTCTTACTAACTTGATTGGGTTTTTTGAAGAGGTGACAAAAAAGATTGATGAAGACACAGTGTTGTCAATATGGACTTCAGCAAGATATCTGACGTGGTTCTACATGGTAGATTGGTGAGTAAGGTTAGATCACATGGGCGTTGAGAGTGTGGTGCTGGAAAAGCACTGCAGGTCAGGCAGCATCCGAGGAGCAGGAGAATCGACGTTTCGGGCAAAAGCCCCTCATCAGGAATGAGGTTGGGAGTGTGGGGGAGCGGGGGAGAGATCACATGGGATCCACTGGGAGCTAGCTAGGACACAACATTAGCTTGAAAGTAGGACACAGAGGGTGGTGGTGGTGGTGGAGGGATGTTTTTCAGACTGGAGACCTGTGACCAGAGTGCCACAAGGATCGGTGCTGGGTCCACTGCTTTTCATCATTTATATAAATGATTTGGATGTGAATATAGGAGGGAAGGTTAGTAACTTTGTAGATTACACCAAAATTGGTGGCGTAGTGGTTGAACTTGATGGATGTTGTTAAACTTGAGAGGGCACAGAAAAGAGTTACAAGAATATGAGAAGCTGAATAGAGTGGGGCTTTAGAGACAATAGACAATAGATGCAGGAGTAGGCCATTCTGCCCTTCGAGCCACCATTCATTATGATCATGACTGATCATCCACAATCATTATCCTGTTCCTGCCTTATCCCCATAACCCTTGATTCCACTATCCTTAAGAGCTCTATCCATCTCTTTCTTGAAAGTATCCAGAGACTTGGCCTCTACAGCCTTCAGGGGCAGAACATTCCATACACCCACCACTCTCTGGGTGAAGAAGTTACTCCTCAACTCTGTTCTAAATGGCCTATCCCTTATTTTTAAACTTTGTCCTCTGGTTCTGGACTCACTCATCAGCGGAAGCATGCTTCCTGCCTCCAGAGTGTCCAATCCTTTAAAATGGTTGATAAAAATCATGCAGGACTTGGATAGGGAGGATAACCAAAGTCCTATTCCTAGTGTAGGGGAGTCCAACACCAGACAGCATAGTTTAAGGTGAGCGGGGAAAGATTTAAAAAGTACTGAGGGGAAACTTTTTCCATGCAGAGGGTGGTGCATGTCTGGAACGAGCTGCTAGATGAAATGGTGGAGGTTGGTACATTTGAAAGGCATCTGGATGGGTATATGAATGGGAAGGGTTTAGAGGGATATGGGCCGAATGCAGGCAAATGGGACTAGGTCAGACTGGTTGGCATTGTGACTCTCACTCTATAACTGGCCAAATATGTGGGATTACTAGCGCCAGAGTTTAAAGTTGATGTAAAAATGAAGCTACAGTCAAGTTAACTTGCAGCCCGAAAGTGTGTGATAATGGTGACAGAAGCTCATTTCTGGAGTTACTGTTTAAAGTCCTAGTTTTCCAGTTTAAGTTTTGAGGAGGGAGTTCCGTGCAATTATACTGAAATGTGTTCTGTTTTGCCCCAGCTGTCACAGGCAGTTTGAGTGCAGTCCTGTGTTGCAAAAGACCGAAGAGAATGTTGGAATTCGGAGCACGATCACTGACAGGTCAGTCAGGTGCTCGCCCAAAACAATTATTCAGAGAATATGAACGCAGCTGCAACAACAACAATGTGCATTCTTATGGCGCCTTTAAAGTAAATGGAGAAAAATTGCTTCCTTCGACAGGAAGATCAGTAATCAGAGGGCACAGATTTAAGATAATTGCTAAAACAAAAGTAATAAAAACCAGAACAGAATTGAGGCAAACACTTTCTGGGTCTTTTTTCATGCAGCAAGTTGTGGCCTGATGGAAGCAGACTCAACAGCAACTTGCAAAAGAGAATTGGTTAAATACTTGAAAGGAAGAAAATTGCAGACCAGGAGGGGAGGGAAGGTGAGTGGCTGGGCGAGACAAATTGGCCAGCTCTTTAAAGGAACAGGGTAGCTCAATGGACTGAATGGCATCCTGTTCTGTAGGATTCTGGGAGAAGAATTCAAGGCACTTTGCCGGAGGCCAGTCAGAAAGAAAAAGGCCCAGAGAGAAACAGACGCTGCTGTTTCCACACCAGAGACAAAAGCGAGGACAAAATGCACTTTGGGTCACGGGGACTTTGGATCAAAGCGATTGATAAGCTTGGCAATATGTCCAAGGTAACGTGGAGAACATTACAGGGCAAAGTTCATGCAGACATGTATTCGGCTGAAGGGAAAACTTGCTTAGCAGCTTTTATTAACGTTCTGGCACGGAGAAATTGTGTGAACCACAACAGACTATTCTCAGAGCCAAAGCAGGGCAGGGTTGTTGGGGGAGTTGCATTCTTTAATGAGGGATTCTCACTGTGATTGGACTTACCAGAGGCACAAGTCCTCCCGCCTCCATAATGTTTTGGAAATGCTTCCCTCTCTCCGAGCCAGAATTGACTTCAGCCCTCAGCAGGTCGCCGGTGGATAGGTGAGTGTAGCCATATTTATGTACAACCTTTTCACACTGAGTTCCCTTGCCGGATCCTGGGCCACCTATTTATGGACAAAACGGGAGAGTGCATCATTAAAGCAATGCCGGGGTACGGCTGGGTGAACCCCCAATCTGATGCAGTGTTGGTCACAGAAACATTTCAAGATAATTACCAACATACCACCTTTTTTTCTTAGAAACGCATTTTCCCTGTCCAATTGTTCGCAGTCCTGTCCTATCACCTTCTTTGATTTGTAGGTCCAGACAGGGTCATACAGCATGGAAACAGACCCTTCGGTCCAACCAGTCCATGCTGACCATAATTCCAAGCTGAACTAGTCCAAATTACCTGCCCATATCCCTCCAAACATTTCTCATTTATGTACTTCTCCAAGTATCTTTAAAACATTGTATTTGTACCTGCGTTCACCACATCATCTGGCAGTTCATTCCAGACAAAAAAAACTTCAGATGCTGGAATTCAAGGTAGACAGGCAAGAGGCTGGAAGAACACAGCAAGTCAGGCAGCATCAGGAGGTGGAGACGTCAACGTTTCGGGTGTAAACCTTTGTCAGGACTGGAGGTAGGTGTGGGGGGAGCTGCAGATAAAAGGGCGGGAAGGGGGGAGCAGGGAAGGGGTGGTGAGGTGGGGATAGGTGAACACAGGTAGAGAAGTTGGTCAATGGGAGGAATGAATCCAGTTGGTGGCTGGAAGGAAGGAGAAAGCGAGGACTGCAGACGCTAGAGATCAGAGTCGATAAGTGTGGTGCTGGAAAAGCACAGCTGGTTAGGCAGCATCTGAGGAGCAAGTGAGTGAACATTTCAGGCATAAGCCCCTCATACATTCCTGATGAAGAGCTCATGCCTGAAATGTTGACTCTCCTGCTCCTCAGATGCTGCCTGATCTGCTGTGCTTTTCCAGCACCACACTCTTCGAAGCTGGAAGGAATAGTAAATCTAAGGAATGGGAGGGCTAGAAGGAAGGAACAAGGCCTCCCAGTCACCATCCATTTTAATTCCCCTTCTCACTCCCTTTCTGACATGACCATCCTTGGCCTCCTCCATTGCCACAGCGAATCAGACCGCAAACTGGAGGGACAACACCTTATCTTCCGCCTGGGCAGACTACAGCCCGTTGGACTCAACACTGAGGTCTCCAATTTCAAATATCCTCCCTTCCCATCCCCCAACTCCCTCCCCAGCCCCCCTCCCTCCCTTCCATTCCTCTGATCGACTCTTCCTTCCAGCTACCAACCAGATTCATTCCTCCCATTGACCAACCAGGTCATAACCTCTGCCTGTGTTCACTTATCCCCACCTCACCATCCTGCCCCCACCACCCCCTTTACCTGCAGCTCCCCCACACCCACCCCCAGCCCTGACGAAGGGTTACACCCGAAACATTGACTTCTCCACCTCCTGATGCAGCCTGGCTTGCTGTGTTCTTCCAGCCTCGTGCTTATCCACCGTTCAGTCCACACGTCAACCCTCTCTATATAAAAAAAGCTTCCCCTTATGTCCTTTTTAAATATGTCCCCTACTTTTGAACTTTCCCACGTCAAGGAAAAGGCCTTTGCTATTCACCTTATTTACGGCCCTCATGATTTTACAAAGTTGCCCCTCAACCTCCTACGCTCCAGTGGAAAATGTCCCAGCCTATCCTCCAACCTATTTTTTTAACTCAGACCCTCCATTCTCAGCAACATCCTGGTAAATATTTTCTGAGCCCTCTCCAGTGTAATCATATCCTTCCTATAACTGGGCGACCGAACTGCACATAGTACTCCAGAAGAGGCCTCACCAATATCCTGTACAATTTCAACATGACATCCCCGCAAAGATCAGAGCAATGCAGACAATGTTGCTAACGCCTTCTGAACTACCCTGTCTACCTGCGATACAAATTTCAAATTATGAACTGGAACTCCTGGGTCTCTGTTCTACAACATTAGCCAGGGCCCCACCATTAATTGTTTAAGTCCTGCCCTTGTTTGTTTTATCAAACGAGGGCATGGTGGCACAGTGGTTAGCACTGTTGCCTCACAGTGCCAGAGACCGGGGTTCAATTCCCACCCCAGGCATCTGTCTGTGTTGAGTTTGCACATTCTCCCCGTGTCTGCGTGGGTTTCCTCCGGGTGCTCCGGTTTCCTCCCACAATCCAAAGATGTGCAGGTTGGGTGAATTGGCCACGCTAAATTGCCCGTAGCATTAGAAGAAGGGGTAAATGTAGGTGAATGGGTTTGGGTGGGTTTCTCTTCGGAGGATCGGTGTGGACTTGTTGGGCCGAAGGGCCTGTTTTCACACTGTAAGTAATCTAGTCTAAAAAATGCAATACCTCACATTTATCCAAATTAAACTCCACCTGCCACTCCTCAACCCATTGTGATTGTTAACACCCATAAACATACATTTCTCAAAGATATGACAATCCATAGCAATGACGACAGCATCAATGCACTCCAAGAGCCAATAGCGTCATAACATTCACTCTTAAAGCACACACAAGATGGCTGACCTCCATTACCAACTGGAACAACAAAGGCATCAGACAGCGGCATTCGAACTTAAACACAAAGTAAAATCCCACCATTCCTGGAGGGAAGTGTTCCTGGAATCTGTCTCAAATGGTGAAATTGAGGATGGTGGGCACATTTAATAACTGGAGACAAACTTTTGAAAACTATTACATTCAGAGAGAAGTCAATTAGAACTGGAGAAATAGTCCAATAAACCAAGATATAAATAACATTTGTTGAACTGACAAATTATGTACGATTCTCAGGTGAAGTTATTGCAGGTCAGTGTACACTGCTGTCCTGTGCAACACTGTAGGTCTATGTACAACATGGCCCCCAACAGTCCAGACCTGGAACTGGTTTTATTATGATACAGTTGCATTTAGAATACTGTGTACAGTTCTGTTCGCCACATTACCAAAAGGATGTTGACGCTTTGGAGAGGGTGCAGAGAAGGTTTATGAGGATGTTGCCTGGTATGGAAACAGCAGAACTCGATAACACCAATCATGAGACACTTGAAGTCATGAGCTCACCCCACAAGAAGTGACAGTGAGCTAGGCTGAAGCAGCAGCTCTCTCTGGTCTAGGGGATGCATGGAGTTGAGAGGAAATCAACGGGGAACAGAGAAATCATTCTTTCCTCCACTCCAGCTTCCTACAAATCACACCCCAACTACCCTATACATCAAACAATTAATTAAATGATAAATTAAATGATAAATCAAATGACCATGTGTTCAGGGAAAGGCAACAGTGAAAGTTAGTTTTTCTATAATGCGATGGTTGCATTCTTGTGCAGCCCCACGTTATAGAAAAATTGCACTTTAGAAACGACGCTCAAAGTCTTGGCGCTGTAATTGCATTACAGCCAACATGCATTTTAAAAGTTCAAGCTGCAGCATCCTCAATACATTGCAGCGAATTCACGTTGATAAAACACGCGTTTATAACAGAAGGGGGCAGCACGGTAGCTCAGTGGTTAGCACTGCTGCCTCACAGCACCAGGGACCCGGGTTCAATTCCTGCCTCGGGCAGCTGTCTGTGTGAGTTTGCACATTCTCCCAGTGTCTGTGTGGGTTTCCTCCGGGTGCTCCAGTTTCCTCCCACAGTCCAAAGATGTGCAGGTCAGGTGAATTAGCAATGCTAAATTGCCCACAGCGTTAGGTGCATTAGTCTGGGGTAAATGTAGGGGAATGGGTCTGGGTGGGTTACTCTTTGGAGGATTGGTGTGGACTTGTTGGGCTGAAGGGCCTGTCTCCACACTGTAGGCAATCTTAAAACAAAAAAAACCCTGTATCCCAATGGGTGATGGAGGACAGTGAGTGGAGAGGGAGATCAATAGTTGCAGTATGTTTTGACACCAGCAGATGGCAGGATGGTCAGGGGTAGACTGAGACAATTTGAGAGAGTTCCTGTAGGTGGCAGGAGAGAGCAAGGGATAAAGCAGGCACTGAGGGAGGAGACAGTGGATTAACAAGGAAGAGACTGAGATTGAGAAAATGGAGCAGTCACTTTCCAGGGAATGGGATCCACCACTTTTATATGTCTTTATAAAAGCTGCACTTTCACTCATTTTTCAAAATAAACTGAATTTCAAACTCCAATTCAGAGTTATATGTTCCAAGGTGTTAAAACATAACCAGAGAGAGCACTCACTCTCCCCTGGACATAGTGCCACCCTCACTCCCTGAGTGAGAGGGTTACAGGTTCACCCCCTCAGGCATCAGCACAACAACCAACCCCGCATTCTCAAGGGAGGTCTGATGGAGTGCTCTACTCCTGCTGTCAGTGCCGAGGGAATGCTGCATAGCGCAGAGGCAACACTACATTGGCTGAGATCCTGACTTCTTGCAGGTTCTCTACAGTATCCCACTCAATGAAGGAGAGGCTGCACCACCTGAGGCCCCTCACCGAGGGATGATGTAATCGCCTCAGGCCCCTCACTGAGGGACGGTCACACTGCCTCAGCCTCTCACCGAGGGACGGTCACACCGCCTCAGCCCCTCACCGAGGGACGGTCACACCGCCTCAGCCCCTCACCGAGGGACAGTCACACCACCCTAACCCTCACCGAGGGACGGTCACACCGCCTCAGCCCCTCACCGAGGGACAGTCACACCACCTCAGCCCCTCACCGAGGGACGGTCACACTGCCTCAGCCTCTCACCGAGGGACAGTCACACCGCCTCAGCCCCTCACCGAGGGACGGTCACACCGCCTCAGCCCCTCACCGAGGGACAGTCACACCGCCTCAGCCCCTCACCGAGGGACGGTCACACCGCCTCAGCCCCTCACCGAGGGACAGTCACACCGCCTCAGCCCCTCACCGAGGGACAGTCACACCGCCTCAGCCCCTCACCGAGGGACGGTCACACCGCCTCAGCCCCTCACCGAGGGACGGTCACACCGCCTCAGCCCCTCACCGAGGGACAGTCACACCGCCCTAACCCTCACCGAGGGACGGTCACACTGCCTCAGCCTCTCACCGAGGGACGGTCACACCGCCTCAGCCCCTCACCGAGGGACAGTCACACCACCTCAGCCCCTCACCGAGGGACGGTCACACTGCCTCAGCCTCTCACCGAGGGACAGTCACACCGCCTCAGCCCCTCACCGAGGGACGGTCACACCGCCTCAGCCCCTCACCGAGGGACAGTCACACCGCCCTAACCCTCACCGAGGGACGGTCACACTGCCCTAACCCTCACCGAGGGACAGTCACACTGCCCTAACCCTCAACGAGGGACGGTCACATTGCCTCAGCCCCTCACCGAGGGACAGTCACACCGCCCTAACCCTCACCGAGGGACAGTCACACTGCCTCAGCCCCTCACCGAGGGACAGTCACACTGCCCTAACCCTCACCGAGGGACAGTCACACCGCCTCAGCCCCTCACCGAGGGACGGTCACACCGCCTCAGCCCCTCACCGAGGGACGGTCACACCGCCTCAGCCCCTCACCGAGGGACGGTCACACCGCCTCAGCCCCTCACCGAGGGACGGTCACACCGCCTCAGCCCCTCACCGAGGGACAGTCACACCGCCTCAGCCCCTCACCGAGGGACGGTCACACCGCCTCAGCCCCTCACCGAGGGACGGTCACACCGCCCTAACCCTCACCGAGGGACAGTCACACCGCCTCAGCCCCTCACCGAGGGACAGTCACACCGCCTCAGCCCCTCACCGAGGGACGGTCACACCGCCCTAACCCTCACCGAGGGACGGTCACACCGCCTCAGCCCCTCACCGAGGGACGGTCACACCGCCTCAGCCTCTCACTGAGGGACGGTCACACTGCCTCAGCCCCTCACCGAGGGACGGTCACACTGCCTCAGCCCCTCACCGAGGGACGGTCACACTGCCTCAGCCCTTCATTGAAGGACGGTCACACCGCCTCAGCCCCTCACCGAGGGACGGTCACACCGCCTCAGCCCCTCACCGAGGGACGGTCACACTGCCTCAGCCCTTCATTGAAGGACGGTCACACCGCCTCAGCCCCTCACCGAGGGACGGCACACCGCCCTAACCCTCACTGAGGGACGGTCACACTGCATCCTATTCAGTGAGGCAATGTGAGGATCAGAGAATGGAGTGAGGTGAAGACATAGAAGATAGCTCCTCGAGCCTCCATGCCAACCTCAATGTGATCATGGCTGATCTGCAATATTTTTCCAAGAGGCTAGTGCCCAGACCCATGCAGAATGACCCAAGGTGTGATCTGTGCAGGTCTTTGTGCAACGGAATCAGGATTTCTGCCCATTACATTGGCTTTCAAGATACAAAGGCCTGTGTTCCCACTTTTTAAAATCTGTTCAGAGATGCTGTTGCACCAGTGTTTACCTCAGCATGAAATCACCTTTGATACTAATTAAAGCACAATTATCAAGCATTATCCAGCACGCTGGTGACAGTAACGCTAATAAATAAAGGGACAGGTGAGAGAGAGAGAAGAGGGGACTCAATTAGAAATGGAGCTAGAATTCCCAGTGTGGAAGCAGGCCATTCAGTCCATCACCTTCACACACTGACTCTCCAAACAGCATCCAACCCAGAACCATCACTGTAACCCTACATTTTCAATGGTTAACTCACTTAGTCTGCACACTGCGGGCAGCTTAGCACAGCCACTCCACCTAACCTGCACATCTGGGGCTGAGAGGGGAAACCAAGACACGGAACCTCGCACAGACTGTCTCCAGAGAGTGGAATCGAACCCAGGTCCCTGGTACTGTTAGGCAGCAGTGTTAACCACTGAGCCACTGTACTATCTGGTGCTGAGCTGGGGGAAGCAATAATACACTCTATCCCCTGCGGTGCCCACCTCTCTCTGAAAGCGAGGCTAGCATTCCTATAACCTTGATGATGATATTCTGTATCTGTTCTTAACATATGAATGATCTGTAAGGCTATGTTTGCTGCCACTCAGGAACATACCGAAGGAACAACACACAAACCCTTAAAATAAAATGTAAACGTTAAGAGAAAACAACTGTCAAGTCGACTTTTCAAAAAAAAGTTTAAAAATTGACTTTATATTGCACATAGGTACATGAATTTTTAAAAAAAGAGGTGACAATGTGCAGTCAGAATTTACCATTGAATGGTAGGTGTCAGGAGACAGTGTAAATCTGGATACACAAGCTCATTATTCCGTCCCTTGAGAAGCTGTTGGTGGGTTTGACCTGCTGTGGTTATCCCGGTGTCAGTATATTCCCAATGCTTTCATGTACCGAATTCCAGGATTTTGACTCAGCAACACTGAGGGAACGGCGATATATTTCCAAGTCAGGGGGGCTGAGGGAACTTGCAGGTGGTGGTGTTCCCATGTGTCTGCTGCCCTTGTCCTTCTGGGTGGTTGAGGTTATTGGTTCAGAAGGTGCTGTCAGAGAAGCCAGAGGGAGTTACTGCAGCCGACCTCGTAGGTGGGACACACTGCTGCAACTATGCAAGGCATGACTGTTGAAGAGGACAGGCTTAGTTGACTTTGGGAACATGGCTAGTTTCCACGCTGTATGACTCTATGAAGCGCTGATCCAGTCAGGTGGAGAGTATTTAATTGCAGTGAAGATCAGCAGAGTATGTTGCTCACTCACCACCAAAATGCCGGCCTCTGACCTGCCCTTTAAGCCACAGGATGATTTGGCTGATCCAGTTGGGTTTCTGGGCAATGGTACAACCCCTGAATGATGATTGTGGGTGACTCAGTGATCTTAATACCATTGAATGTCAAGAGGACATGGTTAGGTTCTTAGCTATTGGAGATGGTCATTGCCTGGCATTTATGGGACCTACATTTTACTTGCCAATTATCAGTGTTGGAGCTGCTCCCATCCAGGCAACTGGGCAGTATTCCATTATACTCCTGACTTGTGCCTTGTAGATGGTGGACAGGCTTGCAGAGTCAGGAAGGGAGTTAATCACTGCAGTATTTCTAGTGTCTGACCTCTTTTATAGCCAGTGTATTATCATGGCAAGTCCAGTTGGGTTTCTGATCAATGATAACTCCTGGGATGTCGATAGCAGGAGACTCAGTGATGGGAACACCATTGAATGTCAAGAGGTGGTGGTTAGATTGTCACTTATTGGAGATGGTCTTATTGTGGGACATGAATGTTACTTGCCACTTGTCAGCCCAAGCCGGGATATTCGACAGAACCTGCTGCATTTAAACGTGGACTGCTTTAGTTTCGAAGGAGTCACAAATGGTGCTGACCATTGCAGTCATTGACGAACAGCCCCACTTCTGACCTTATGATGGACGGAAGGTCAATGATGAAGCAGCTGGACATATTTGGGCCGAGGACAAACCCTGAGGAAGTTATGCAGAGATAACCTGGAGCTGGGATGACTGACTTCCAACGATCACAACAAACTTCTTCTGTGCCAGGTATTACTACTAACATTGGAGACTTGGGCACCTTTGATCCCAGTTTAGCTTCGGCTCCTTGACGCCACACTTGGCTGAGTGCGGCCTTGATCTCAAGGACGGACGCCTTCATCTCACCGGGGTCACACTGTATCCCACTGGGCGAGAGGGTGAGACAGGGTCACACAGTATCCCACTGGGCGAGAGGGTGAGACAGGGTCACACTGTATCCCACTGGGCGAGAGGGTGAGACAGGGTCACACTGTATCCCACTGGGCGAGAGGGTGAGACAGGGTCACACTGTATCCCACTGGGCGAGAGGGTGAGACAGGGTCACACTGTATCCCACTGGGCGAGAGGGTGAGACAGGGTCACACTGTATCCCACTGGGCGAGAGGGTGAGGAAGGGTCACACTGTATCCCACTGGGCGAGAGGGTGAGACAGGGTCACACAGTATCCCACTGGGCGAGAGGGTGAGACAGGGTCACACTGTATCCCACTGGGCGAGAGGGTGAGACAGGGTCACACTGTATCCCACTGGGCGAGAGGGTGAGGAAGGGTCACACTGTATCCCACTGGGCGAGAGGGTGAGACAGGGTCACACTGTATCCCACTGGGCGAGAGGGTGAGACAGGGTCACACTGTAACCCACAGGGCGAGAGGGTGAGGAAGGGTCACACTGTATCTCACTGGGCAAGAGGGTGAGACAGGGTCACACTGTATCCCACTGGGCAAGAGGGTGAGGAAGGGTCACACTGTATCCCACTGGGCGAGAGGGTTTGACAGGGTCACACTGTATCCCACTGGGCAAGAGGGTGAGGAAGGGTCACACTGCATCCCACTGGGCGAGAGGGTGAAACAGGGTCACACTGTATCCAACAGTGCGAGAGGGTGAGGAAGGTTAACACTGTCTCCCACTGGGCGTGAGGGTGAGACGCGGTCACACTGTATCCCACTGGGCGAGAGGATGAGGAAGGGTCACACTGTATCCCACTGGGCGAGAGGGTGAGGAAGGGTCACACTGTATCCCACTGGGCGAGAGGATGAGAAAGGGTCACACTGTATCCCACTGGGCGAGAGGGTGTGAACGGTTAACACTGTATCCCACTGGGCGAGAGGGTGTGGAATGGTCACACTGTATCCCACTGGGCGAGAAGGTGAGGAATGGTCACACTGTATCCCACTGGGCGAGAGGGTGAGGAAGGGTGACACTGTATCCCACTGAGCGAGAGGGTGTGGAAGGGTCACACTATATCCTACTGGACGAGAAGATGAGGAAGGGTCACACTGTATCCCACAGGGCGAGAGGGTGAGGAAGGGTCACACTGTACCCCACAGGGCGAGAGGGCGTGACAGGGTCACACTGTATCCCACTGGGTGAGAGAGTGAGACAGGGTCTCACTGTATCCCACTGGGTGAGAGGGTGTGGAAAGGTCACACTGTATCCCACTGCGCAAGAGTGTGAGGAAGGGTCACACTGTATCTCACTCGGCGAGAAGGTGAGACGGCGTCACACTGTATCCCACTGGGTGAGAGGGTGAGGAAGGGTGACACTGTATCCCACTGTGCGAGAGGGTGTGGAAGGGTCACACTGTGTCCTACTGGACGAGAGGATGAGGAAGGGTCACACTGTATCCCACAGGGCGAGAGGGTGAGACAGGGTCACACTGTAGCCCACAGGGCGAGAGGGCATGACAGGGTCACACTGTATCCCACTGGGCGAGAGGGTGAGACAGGGTCACACTGTAACCCACTGGGCGAGAGGGTGAGACAGGGTCACACTGTACCCCACAGGGTGAGAGGGCGTGACAGGGTCACACTGTATCCCACTGGGCGAGAGGGTGAGACAGGGTCACACTGTATCTCACTGGACGAGAGGGTGAGGAAGCGTCACACTGTATCCTACTGGGCGAGAGGGTGAGACAGGGTCACACTGTATCCCACTGGGCGAGAGGGTGAGACAGGGTCATACTGTATCCCATTGGGCCAGAGGGGGAGGGAGGATCACAATGTATCCCACTGGGCCAGAGGTTGTGGAAGGGTCACACTGTATCCCACTGGGCGAGGGGGTGAGGAAAGGTCACACTGTATCCCACTGGGCGAGAGGGTGAGACAGGATCACACTGTATCCCACTGGGCGAGAGGGTGTGGAAGGGTCACACTGTATCCCACTGGGCGAGAGGGTGAGGAAGGGTCACACTGTATCCCACTGGGCGAGAGGGTGAGTGTCACACTGTATCCCACTGGGTGAGAGGTTGAGACAGGGTCACACTGTATCCCACTGGGTGAGAGAGTGAGACAGGGTCACACTGTATCTCACTGGGCGAGAGGGTGAGGAAGGGTCACACTGTATCCCACTGGGCGAGAGGGTGAGACAGGGTCACACTGTATCTCACTGGGCGAGAGGGTGAGGAAGGGTCACACTGTATCCCACTGGGCGAAAGGGTGAGGAAGGTTTACACTGTATCCCACTGGGCGAGAGGGTGAGACAGGGTCACACTGCATCCCACTGGGCGAGAGGGTGAGACAGGGTCACACTGTATCCCATTGGGCCAGAGGGTGAGGGAGGATCACAATGTATCCCACTGGGCCAGAGGTTGTGGAAGGGTCACACAGTATCCCACTGGGCGAGAGGATGAGGAAGAGTCACACTGTATCCCACTGGGCGAGAGGGTGAGACAGGATCACACTGTATCCCACTGGGCGAGAGAGTGTGGAACGGTCACACTGTATCCCACTGGGCGAGAGGGTGAGGAAGGGTCACACTGTATCCCACTGGGCGAGAGGGTGAGGAAGGGTCACACTGTATCCCACTGGGCGAGAGGGTGTGGAAAGGTCACACTGTATCCCACAGGGCGAGAGGGTGAGACAGGGTCACACTGTACCCCACAGGGCGAGAAGGTGAGGAAGGGTCACACAGTATCCCATTGGGCGAGAGGGTGAGACAGGGTCATACTGTATCCCACTGGGCAAGAGGGTGTGTAAGGGTCACACAGTATCCCACTGGGCGAGAGGATGAGGAAGAGTCACACTGTATCCCACTGGGTGAGAGGTTGAGACAGGGTCACACTGTATCCCACTGGGTGAGAGGGTGAGGAAGGTTTACACTGTATCCCACTGGACGAGAGGGTGAGACATGGTCACCCTGTATCCCACTGGGCGAGAGGGTGAGGAAGGGTCACACTGTATCCCACAAGGCGAGAGGACATGACAGGGTCACACAGTATCCCACTGGGCGAGAGGGTGAGACAGGGTCACACTGTATCCCACTGGGCCAGAGGGTGAGGAAGGTTTACACTGTATCCCACAGGGCGAGAGGGTGAGACAGGGTCACACTGTATCCTACTGCGCGAGCAGGTGAGACAGGGTCACACTGTATCCCATTGGGCCAGAGATTGAGGAAGGTGTACACCATATCCCACTGGGCAAGAGGGTGAGGAAGGGTCACACTGTATCCCTCTGGGCGAGAGGGTGAGACAGGGTCATACTGTATCCCACTGGGCAAGACGGTGAGGAAAGGTCACACTGTATCCCACTGGGCGAGAGGTTTAGACAGAGTCACACTGTATCCCACTGGGCGAGAGGGTGAGGAAGGGTCACACTGTATCCCACTGGGCGAGAGGGTGAGACAGGGTCATACTGTATCCCACTGGGCCAGAGGGTGAGGAAGGGTCACACTGTATCCCACTGGGCCAGAGGGCGAGACGGGGTCACACTGTATCCCACTGGGCAAGTGTGTGAGGAAAGGTCACACTGTTTCCCACTGGGCGAGAGGGTGTGGTCGGGTCACTCTGTGTCCCACTGGGCGAGAGGGTGAGGAAGGGTCACACTGTATCCCACTGGGCGAGAGGGTGAGGAAGGGTCACACTGTATCCCACTGGGCGAGAGGGTGAGGAAGGGTCACACTGTATCCCACTGGGCGAGAGGGTGAGACAGGGTCATACTGAATCCCACTGGGCCAGAGGGCGAGATGGGGTCACACTGTATCCCACTGGGCAAGAGGGTGAGGAAAAGTCACACTGTATCCCACTGGGTGAGAGGGTGAGACGGGCTCACACTGTATCCCACTGGGCAAGAGGGTGGGGAAGGGTCACACTGTATCCCACTGGGCGAGAGGATGAGGAAGGGGCACACTGCATTCCACTGGGCGAGTGGGTGAGGAGGTGTCAGACTGTATCCCACTGCGCGAGAGTGTGAGACGGGGTCACACTGTATCCCACTGGGCCAGAGGGTGTGGAATG